>NC_041059.1:20264853-20352297 GCF_900634775.1 Gouania willdenowi
ACTGTGGGTAAATCAATGTTTATGTTTATTAACAAAGGACTCCATCAGTGAGAGCTTTTAAAATAAATAACAACAGAATACTTAACTTTCTTTTCTGTTTAATCCCTTTGGAGAAAAAATTGCAGAGGCTATGTTAAGAAAAGCAGAGTATTTAGGTCAAATGAGAAGTAGACATTGATACGACGAGCCTCGATGATGAAAAGGCTTTTTAATTCGGGTACTTTAGAGGGATTATACTTTATTACTAGCATTAGCAAAACATACAAATACTATAGGTTTATGGGTTGGAGCAGTGGTGGTCAAGTGGCCGGCACCCTTAGGGAATGGGTCAACGTGTAGAGAAGAGCTTTTAATGTTCTAACTGTAATGTACTAAGTTATAAAAAATGTCATTGTTAGTATTGCATGGATATGATATCCTAAACGTTAAACTTGTAAATATTTTCTTAACAGATTGGGCATCATTAATCTGTGGGAAAGGAAAAAATACATCTCCACCAAGGAGTTCATATTTTTACCACAGTTTGTTTGTTTGTTTGTTTTGTGTTTGTTTGTTTGTTTGTTTGTTTGTTTGTCTGTTTATGTGATTACTTCAAAAGTTTTTAACAGATTTTGACAACATTTTAACCAAAAACAGACCTTAGACTTAGGCTATGGAAGATTCCATTACATTTTGGAGGGGATCCAGATCAATATACTGATTCTGGGCCAGTTTTACAAATAAAAAAAAATCTGTATCGCGAAATTTCAAAAATGTTTATCTGAGTTCTCACTGATAGATCTTATTAAAATTTGACATAGTTATGTCAGGTTGGTTCTTCTATTACTCCACTGAGTTTCATCCGGAGATTTGGGACGCTCTCTGAGTGCTGTTGTTTATTTATCTGTGTACTTGCTTTCTTATTTTACCATGCACTTTTGTTTTAAAACCTGCCCCATTCTGATCTTTTTTATATATCCACATATTTACTTATGACCTGGTTAGTCTCTCCATATGGATATTCATGTGACAAAAAAAATGTTTGTTTATTTTTTATAACCAGCTAACACCTTTTTTCTTTCTAGTTCCTTGTGGTGGAGTGTTAATTGAGCGTAAAGGCACTATTCTCTCCCCTGGATACCCTGAACCATATGCCAACTATCTGAACTGTGCTTGGAAAATATCTGTTCCTGAGGGAGCTGGTATTCAAGTAAGAGATGCTCTTAGCAAAGTGATGTCAAATGAATCTGCCACTTTTAAGTACACCTTGGTACCGGATAAGACGTCCTTTTGCTTTTATAACTACCTCATTTCTTCAAGGCATAAATTTAGAAGGGTGCTTAAAACCATTTTTGAAGACATCAGTAATATCCAAGGCACTCACCTGACAATTGACAGATTTTTCAGAATAAGGGTGTGAAAAGCCTGCTTTGTCTGCTTGAAGGTGCACCATATTTTGGAAATCATGGAGGCCAATTACCAGATAGAGACTCAGATTATATGTGATGACTCTTGCAGCAAAAATTAAGACCCCTCACACCATGCAACAGTTTTCTAATCTTTAAATGTTATTTTTTGGACTTCTTTGCTGCTTCTTCAGCTGCTGCTGTCATCTGATCCAGAGATTCAAATACGTATCAGTAGTCAGAGATAATCCGCTGCATATTTGTTTTCTTTCCAATCCGGCAATTTCCATGTTAAATGACTCTCACATCTAACAAAAATAAAACAATAGATGTCTCACAAATAACATTTATAATTTAAAGCATATTATGAATGATTTCTTTGACAGTTTTATACTTGTTTTGTATTTTATTTTTTTTGTTCAGATTCAAGTCGTGACCTTTGCCACAGAGCACAACTGGGATTCACTGGATTTCTTTGATGGCGTTGATAGCAATGCTCCAAGGCTCGGGAGCTACTCAGGTGAGATATGATACAGCTGAATTTCAGTTGTCAGGTCCCACCTGAATTTCAAGCAGATGTCACTGGGTCTCCGCAGCAGACAGATGTGGTGATGGAGGTGATATGGCATGTCCTTTAAGATTGCTGTCAAAAAAGTGGTTTAGAAGTCAAAAGGAAAAAGTCCATTTCACACTTCACACAATGTTCCTGTCTTATCACAGGGCCTCTATATAATGCAACCCAATCTTAGTAGAGGATTATACCAATGTGGAGCTGCCTTAGGGCTGACATGAATAAAAATGCATATTGACTACATCATGTTTAATGTTGAATACCAGAATCAATACACTGTGATGACTTGTTTCTTCCCTTTTGAAAACCAAACTCTGGTACTCCATGGTACATGTTCACCCAGATGTTATTAATGATATTGTGTTTATTATATAATACAGGTACAACTATTCCCCAGCTGCTAAACAGCACATCCAACAACCTGTACTTGACCTTCCAGTCTGACATCAGCGTGTCGGCCGCAGGCTTCCACTTGGAGTACACAGGTATGAGGAGAAATGGCATGTCTGTCATTTTGTCCGTTTATTTCCATGTCCATCTGCTACTGGCTTTCAGCTGCTCCACAAGGGTAGAAAGTAGGAAGGACAGCTGGTCTGGATGGCACAGTTGGAGCCATAAACAAATAATGTGAGAAAGTGAGTCAGACAGCAAAGTTTACGACTCACCTCTCGGAGTCCTTGTAACTTCCTCTCCTGTTTCTTTAGCCCGGTAGCTCAGTTTTTCCCTGCTGTTGTGATTTCAGTATTGGATACACTCATTTGTTAAAGGGCATGTTTTCACTAGTGTATCCTAAAGATCTAGCCAGTATTCTCCCATCACATCTGTTGACCCTGCTAGTTTGTTGCTCATTACTCCCCACCACCACCACCAGTGTAGCATTGCTGTTGCTTGTAGCCTCCACAGTCAGACTCTCTACCACCCTCTACTTAACCTAAACAAACCTAAAGTTGACTTTAAGGCAAACCTGTTGTTTAACATAATTATTTTTAAACAGAAACTATAATCAACCTATAAAATTCCAGTCTGCTTTCTTAATCCATGTACTGTTCGTTCTTTGGTTATTCCGTTTTGAAACCAAATCAAAATAAGAAATAAACGGTGTGATTGTTTTGTTTTACTGACTGGTTTCTGTATTTCTGCCTGAATATTGTCAGATTAGACGATGTTCAGGCTGCTCAAAAAAAGTCGAGACATGTATTTGTGATAAGGCAGATGGTTAGAGATGAACGTAAATGACTTTTTGTGGCGTGTCATGATCTTACCCAAAGTAATGACGTCATCCAGGAGCGTTTCAAGTAAAAATTACATTACTGAAAATGTTTTCGGTCGACTGGTTAAGATGCACTAATTGAAATGGCGAGCGTGACGTTTGCTGTGTGGGGCTGAGAACAAAACAAATCAACAGCAGGAAAATGTAGCGGAAGCATGGATACACTATTTATGCATTTCAAAATGACCAGTCATTTGGTCAGTAAAAGTCATTTACCATCTAAATCTTACATCACGGCTGTTACTGACCTTGAGTTGAAAATGACAGTAAAAACTGTCCAGCTAAGAAATTATCTGTTTTTTGAACATTTCCTTTGGGTAGTACTGTTAAAATCTATATACCATCAGATACTTTATGTTTAACATCCTAAATTCCAAGCACTCAGCCACATATCCTAGGCTAGACATCTCAGAAATTGGAATGACAGTATAGATGTTTGCCTTAAAAACTTGAGTACCATGCGAGACTCACGTCAGTCTGCAGAGGCCTTTGTTTTTTGTGTGTGAGTTTTGTGTATGAGCTACAAGCTGTGACAGCAAAATAAATGGGTTGTTGAAATCTTGGAAAGCCATTTATCTTGGGATATGCTTCAAACCCTTTATCTATTTATCTTCCTAATACACTTTTCTTTTACTTTGTCGGTTCTGCAGTTTTAATTCCAATGTTATTACATATGAACATTTTCTTTTTCTTAAACGTGTGACTTTAGTTAACACGTTAATACTACAAATTTACAATTTCCTATGCTTTAGAGCTTTATGCTGCATATTGACATACTTAGTTCTGACAAGGATGGGATTTATTTCATTCATGACTGCACATGCAGGTGCACAATGATAGCTGTTGCTGCCAAAAATGCTCCATCTTATAGTAAGACAGATAATCACCCAGAGCAAAACAGGTAATAGTGCCATTTGTTAGAAGGTGCCAGTTCTTAACTTGATAAGTGTTTGACTAGCTTCTCATTTATTCTAATCCTGGACCCAGTACAAGAGTCAATACCTAAGCTTTTTAAAACAGATTTTCCACTCAAAAAATCAAACATATTTTCTGGCAGCTTCACGAAAGGAAACTTTATTATTAGATACTTTTACTTCTGTTTATTTATTTAATTGAAAGTTGAAAAACTTACTAAATCAGATATTTACTCCCACATGTGTGTAAACTTTGAAAGATTCCACCTACACAGCCTTAAACTATTTGTCAATTCTATTTGTCAAGTGTTATTTGTGGTTGCCTTGTGATCTTCACTCTTTCCTCCCACTCAAATATCATCATAGACTTTCTGAGTGAAGTGACCACTCCTGCCGTGCCATGTTCATCACAACAGCTCAACAAAAATGCTGCTAAACAAGTGTGGTGTAAAAACAAGTCCAGTGTACACGTCAGCGATGAATCGCACGAACTAAAGTGCAGATTACGACAATAACGCAAGCAAATCTGTGGCTTTACCACTTCAACATGTCATGAAACATGATATGTAAACATGTGGACTGCCCTTCTGAAACGCTGTCTCAACCTAGACAGCCTATAAATAAATAAAATGTGCATGTATAAATTATAAAGCTTTACTGAGCCATCTGCTCAGGCGTATCATTTTGAGCCCCCGTGTGATCAGACGCAGCGTAGACACATTTTGTATCCTCATCACAACTTTTTGTGCATATGTATGTGTGTTTTTGGAAGAATTATTATTATTATGGTTGGAATCGCATTCATGAAAACTAAAAATAATTCCAGGACTTCTCTGAAGCCCAAAGGAGATTATTTTATTAGCTATCATAGTTTTTTTTTAAGTATATAAACTATCCCAAAAATCTGTTTGTATTGTCGTTTTGGCTCCACTTGGAGTATTATTATTAATATTATTAATATTATTATTATTATTTTCCTTTCAGTCATTAATCATGTCAGGTTTCTTCCTATCTAGCATGTGGCAAATTAATTACTTTGTTCCAAAGGACTTTACTGCGTCCGTCAAGCAATACTTCAAGGATTACTTTGTAATTTCACAGTGGTCACTTCAGATCAAAGTCTGGATTATTTCGCGATTGCAACCATGGGTGAAAGAGTTTCAGGACTGAGCGTTGGGATGTACTGAACCCCATGTTGCTCCCAATGATAGATTAGAGCCTTCCATGGCAGCTCTGTGTGCGTCAACGTGCCTGATATTGTAAAACGAGTACTGGTTGTAATTAAAGCGCTATACAAGTCAATTTAACATAGTGCAATAATGTGATTTTGACAAACATGCAGAAGAATGATCGCTGTCTACACGTGTGTGTCGTGACTCTGTCCTAAGCAATAGGTTTGGATTCATGCCCAGAGCCTGTGCCTCCCAGTAACGGTCAGAAAGTGGGAGATCGTTACACTGTGGGTGATATGGTGTCCTTTCTGTGTGACCAAGGCTTCTCACTACAGGTAGGTGGAAATAGCTGGAAGCATAACACGTCACATTTGAGGCAGATGATGCAGCGACTGTTTATCAAAGCATTTGTATGACTCATCATGAGAGTAACATTGAACGTGATGGTGTTCTTATCTTCTTTTTGTGTGTTTGTGTTAGAGTAAGTTCATAATGTGCAGTATGCGTGAAAGCTAAATGTTTAGCCATTCCAAAGACTGTCCATAAGGAAACTCCAAACTAATGTTACACATTGGAGCTACTGTAAACCACCATTATTAACATCTTATTCTATTAGAAATCTGATGACATGCCAAACAATTCTGGTTTGTCTGTTTTCTTTAATTTAACATTGGAATTTTCACCTTCACCAAGCATCCGGTTTAGGTTTTTGGTCATAAACACATGGAAGTTAGGTTTCTGGAAAACTATACTTCAATAATGTTTTGATTACTTCATATTTGAGCATGAGTTGCAGATAGACATTCCACTGGAAGGATTCATTCAACCTTATCGGTATGAACCCAATATGAGCGATGAGGAAGTAGTCAGGCCGACAACCAAATGCCAATGCAGCAAATCAAGCTGTCTGTGCAGAAGAGTATAATTATTAAGTTTTATAGTTTATATTAAAATTATTAAATGCTCCAGTCTTAGTTACCAAAGCCGACTTCGCTCGCAAGTCACCGGGAATCATAACTTTTTAGAAAAATGGTGTCATGTGCCCTAAATCTCACAAGTAATGGTTAAAATATGTATTATTTAACCTAAGTAAACAGGGATTTTAACCTCTCATCATTGTAGATTTTGTCAAAAAAAAAAAAAATAGCGACAAAAACGTCTTTAAGATGTTTATATTATGTGTGTGATATTCTTGACTGCTGTCTGGAGCAAGGATAGAACACCCACCCACTGACTGTAGAAGCATAAATCATTGTCTTGATGTAGCAGGACGTATTTCTTTAACACATCTGTAGGTTCAAACCACAAAGTGTGATAAATTGCAACTTCCGTGGTATCGTCTTACATGACAAGAATCAAGCACTTTACAGCATTCTGTAAATGATATGTTATGGTATTCTGATGGATAGAGTGCAGACTACACTTATATTCCTGAAATAATGTACACACACTCCTGATAGTAAGGGATGTTTTGGGGTTTTTTCCTGGCTGGAGAATCAGTTTTGTAATTCTCTCCCTTGCATCTATTCTCTGATTCTCCCTGAAGGCTTGTGGCCAGTGTAATTAGCAGCTATGGTAATTTGCTTATAAAACCAATCACTGGTTCTACTGTTATGCAACGGCACTGGTTTGGGTTGTTATGCAAGTGCGCTGTTCAGGGTTAAGTTCAATTATAATTTTAATTGCATAATTGATAATTAATTACAATTATGGCGTAATTATAATTGTAATTACGTAATTGTAAAAATCTGTTGCTGTAATCGTAATGGAGTTTGTAATTGCTGTAAAACTTCTATGAAAATTGTCAACTATAATTTAACACAACACTGTGGAACCGTGTTACAGTTCTCAGTACAGTTCTGCACATATGTAGTTAAATTATTAAAGCTTTCCCACAATTGAGCGTTTAAAAGAAATTGAAATCAAGTGGTATACTGTCACAAAAAAAGGCTCAGATGCTCAGACTAAAATGATTAAAACCTATATTTTCTTTGATTAGGAAGCCTAACATGCTCCCTATTGCTAATCTTCATCTAATGCTAGGTTAGTGCTAAGGCTCAAGTATACCCAGCTGCAGCCATGGAACTGTACAACCACGCCCCCTACTACAAACCACGCCCACACAAGCAATTTTTTAATGCGCTGAGCCGTTAAAAAACAACCACATGTGCGACGGTGGCCAGTGAAGCAATTTTTTAATGTAACCTCGAATTTACCCAGGAAGTGGAGGCGGTAGCGGTTAGGGTTAGGCTTAGTAAAAAAGGAAAGTAAATATTGCAAAGTTCTTTAAATTTGCCGGAAAAGTGGAGACGGTAACGGTTGAGGTTAGTGAAAAGGTTCATGTCCAGGTATTAGACCCTTCTCTTAATGCTAGGCTAATGCTAACACTAGGCTAAAAGTAGTGCTGGGTTAGTGCTCATGCTAGGCTAATGTTAATTCTATGTTAATGCTATGTTAATGCTAATGTTATTGCTAGGCTAATGCTAACGCTAGGCTAATGTTAACGCTAGGCTAGTGTTAATGTTAATGCTAGGCTAGTGTTAATGATAATGCTAGGCTAATGCTAATGCTAGGTAAATGCTAATATTATGTTAATGCTAATGCTAGGTTAATGTTAATGCTAGGCTAATGCTATGTTAATGCTAACTATACGTTAATGCTAACACAAGGTAAATCCTAACGTTATTGCTAGGCTATTGACAAAGCTAGGCTAATTTTAATGCTAGCTAATGCTAATGCTACCTAATCCACATTGATTTTTCTTTCTGACTTGGACATTCACTTCCTTTCCTGTCCTTTGTGAACCAGGTGTGAGCTTCTCACACTCATCTTCACACCTGAGTGTCTAAACACTACATACTGTATAGACTGGAGGCTATGCGTGTCTTTGAGCTCAGGTGTTTGCATGTTTGTCTTACCAAAGCTTGAGGGCAAAAGTTTGAGAGGTGGAATACATTTTCAGTTTGTCTTTCGTGTAGTCGTTTCAAATGAGTGTTACATTTTACTCACAGTTATAATGCAAACTGATACAACTCAGCACCAAAGTTATGCATATTGATACACCACTGATCAGTATTTCTGTAGTTCAATAACAAATAAAACAAATTCACTTCTTTGCCCGTGGTAAATCCTGCTTTCATTTGCTTAATGCAAACAAATGTTTGCGCACAAATATATCCACCTTTGCTTTATAGTAATCAGGCTGAAAATGAAATGTGTTTGACAGAATCCATTTGAGATGTAATCAAGTTTCACCTCACATGTCAAAAAGCATTATTCTCTGTGTTTGTCTTTAACAGGGTAATACATATATTACCTGCATGCCTGGTCCTGTCAGAAGGTGGAACTACCCAGTCCCTCTGTGTTTAGGTAACATAATAATCCATACATTCAGACATTTCTGACAAATAAAAAAAAAAACACAACTTTGAATGAGATTATATTTATACACACTATCTTGTTGTGAAGAGTGCACTGCCTGTCATTTCCCACAGTATTCCCTGACTGATTTGTAGCAGTCTCATCACTCTTTCCATCCCTATTTCACTTGCTCACAGTGTCACAGCCTTCCAGCGGGCTCACAGAGGACTTGTTATTGGATTACAGGGTGCAACAATTTCATTTTAAGATCAGGGATGAAGATGATGGGTTGGTTGTGGCGACTCTGGGAAAGTGAGGATTATGAATTTTCTCTTTTCCCCCTTCAGTTACAAATCAATAAGACGTTGCACTATCTCAGTGGGTCATTTGATCTCAGATACTCCCGATAAGTGTCCTCGACCAAGTTTCCTAATGTTGATTGCTACCGTCTTAAAATCAGAAAGCACTTTTTTTTTTTTAGAACTCACCTTGTTGCTGCCCCCAATTACACACATATTGGCTGACCGCCCCATATGCAGCGTTTACCGATACATGTGCTTGTAAACCTAGAATAATGTTGGGTGCTCTTAATGTAAACACCCCATCCCTGTGGCTTTTACAGTTTACCATGGAGATAAATCCCAGCTTTACTGTTGACAGGCATGTTCTTGGATGCTTGTGTTTACTCGTTAGTTTAACTCTTGACTCGTCTACAGTGCACACACTCAGCCCTGCACCGCGGGATCTCTATTCACTTTGTTGCCGATAAACCTACATCAAAGTGGCTGCCTGCCCATGCATGAACAGTATAACATTACCACCCTCTCCTCTCCTCACATTCAAAGCAGAACAAGGTTTCCACAACAACAACACAATTAAATCCCAAGATGGTTTTGTCTCAATCTGACCTTGGTTTATAGTCCCTAAGAAAGAGGAGCAATACCCCCCCTCCCGTGTTTGTGACTTTTGTGGATATAGTGGGCAGGAGAATCATTTAGCAGGAGGTTTCTAAATCTCTTTGCGTCACACCGTTCATGTAAGAGCTGTGAATGTTCACAGGGGAAGGCGATAAGTGTAACCTTCACATAAAGCTGAAGTGTACTCCAGTGCTTTCCCAGAAAAGTGTGGGAGGCCATTACAGCTACGATGGTGGTTGCCTATTATTACTGCCAATGAATGGCAAGGGTTGCAAATCGACTGTCAATAAACAAACAATTTCGACATGGAAAAAGACCAAAACCAAAAACTACATACCAACTACTACTCACACAAATAGGTTATTATTGTGTCACTCCTTCATCCCCTAGGGAACCGTCTGATTTTGTTGTTGTTTGGTGTTGCTCAGCTCAGTGCGGCGGTTCTATGACAGACTTCAGTGGAGTCATCTTAAGTCCTGGCTTCCCTGGTAATTACCAAAGCAGCCTGGACTGCAGCTGGAGGGTTCAACTCCCAATCGGCTTTGGTTTGTACACCCCCTGCTGTTCTTTTTTCTTTCTTTTTTTAACTTATCATTTTCATATTTCCTTTTGTTCTCCTCACTCATTATCTTATTCTTTTTTTGATTTAGGGATCCATCTGCAGTTTCTGAACTTCTCCACAGAGCCTGTCCATGACTATTTGGAAGTGCGCAGTGGCAGCCTTGAGAAAGGATCCGCTATGGATCGCTTCAGTGGCCAAGTGGTGCCCAACTCTCTGTTTAGCACCACCCATGAGACAACCCTCCTTTTCCATAGTGACTACTCCCAGAACAAGCACGGATTTCATATCGTCTACCAGGGTAAGGAAAACAATAGCTTCTTCTCAGCATTACTAGGTTAAACAGAATATTTATAATCCTATTGTTTATTGTGGATACAGATCAGGGATGGATGAAAAGGTTAAAGGATGAAGAAGCAGTAATCAAATCCGACAACCTCTGAGACATTCTGTAGCACATAACCTTGACTGAGATTTTCACAGGAGAATACTGCCTGTGTGAAATGAAATCAGTGTTGCCAAGGATGTAAACAGGTTGGCATCTATTTAAGAGAATGGCTGTATCCAAGGCTATACCTTTCTATGTGTGGAAGTGTCCTTGGGCAGGACGCTGAACCCAATGTTACATTTCTACCATGAGTTCCACACACATTAAAAGCATCTTTATGAAAAAGATGAAATCATATACATTATATATTTATGTTAAATTATTTACATATATTCTGTACTTTTAACATTTGTTCATCAGAGTGCATCCATTGTACTGATGATTCGTGCATTTCAGTTTCTACATTCAGTTTCCATCTTTATCAAAGCCAGTGCTAAAGGCCTGCCAGTCATATTGCATATTTCAGGTTTTACTGTTCATAAATCAACTCAAATTACGTTTTGGTTGTGCAGGTCTCTACAGACGTTGTCTCTTTGCTCTGACTGGTGTGCTCTCTACACAAACAAATCAAAGGATGCGAATATGGCATGCTGAATGGTTGTGTCACCGGATTATTTTGGCCCCGCAGTACACGGCGACTGTTCTTTGATTGGATAAAATGTTCTGATAGAAATGCACTACACGAAGCATTATAACTAAGAGAAAGTCTATAAAAGAAAGGGAAGATGTGAGGATATACTGAATACAGAAAAACACGGTAAAACATCAGTGACTCTGTGTGTGTTTCGACCAATCGAAAAGGACTTTACAGGCATTGACAGGCCTCTACTGTGAGTTTGTATACACTCTAATGTAAAAGGCAGATAATAATTTGCTCCAAACCAGTAGGAAATATTATAATTTACTCAGGATTTAAACAAACACAGTTTTATTGGGCTCACCTCAGCTTTTCCTCTTTTCTATCTAAAGGTGCGTTTAAATTTTTTTCATTAAGAAGATAATACAAACATGGTGAGCCGAATCATCACAATTATATTATGTAAATCAGATACTGTATATTACCAAAAAGAAAAGTTTTTTTTTAAATTCATAACTATAAATGAAAACGTGTGTTGTTACAAGAGGGATATTAAATAAGAGTTTCACAAAGTTAAGTGTTCAATAAAACAGTTGCAAAAATTCTGAAAACAAAAAATAAATGTTACTGCATTTTCATTTCTATATTTGTTTACTTTTCTCTTATTGGACTTAGAGCAACAAGTCTGTCTACTGTCTACATGTAACACACAGCTGAACTTTTTATCATACACAGTAAAATAAAATCTGTAGTGGTATCATCATGGTTTCCTGGTGATTCTAGATGCTTAGTTCTCACGCTAGTGATTTCAAATTGTTGGCCCCGCTTCCTCTGTTGGTTGTTAAGGTACTGGATGTAGGACAGGATATTTCATCTGCCATAACTACAATCTAAACTGTTGATTCAGTTTTTATTAAACTAAATGTATCCAGTGATAACCTCACTGACATTTTGGTATTCATATTGCACTCGTCACTTTTGCTAAATCAACATTTGATATTCTCTTACATGGTGCAACCTGCTCAAATTCAAGCCAGCATCTGATCCAGGAATGGACCTCTGATTCAGTAGCGGAACAAATCAGAACCGAGCTGGGGGCGGGGCCCTTTAAAGTTAAATACCAAAGCTCATAATAACATTATTTTACAACATACACATGCCCGCAACAGCGGGGCTTACATGCTTTGACACCACGGAGAAGGACTATGTCATTTTGAAGTCCATCAAACGGACATGAAGTATAACAAAACAAGAGAACAACAAAATTAAGACATTAGGAGGGTCACTAACACAAATTCAAAGCAATTCAGCACCACGGATAGTGACCTCTTTATTTTGACACCCACTTTAACCATTTCAACTCAGAGCCTGTATCAGTAGCTATAAAGTTTAGTAAAACTGGCACAGCGGCCCACATGTTCACAAACACTATTTTAATATGAAGTACTTTAGACCTACTCACCACTATTTGAAGAGCATACGACGAGCCTTGCGCTCCGTGAACTCGTCCACGATGCTGTGTATGTCCATTTTTTTTGCTCTCTCATTTTCTATTGACAACATGTCAAGTCCACTCAGTCTCTCCTGTCCCACTGTGCTCCTCAACTGGTTTTTGATGAGTTTTAACTTGGAGAATGAGCGGGAGACGTGACTGACGTGCGTGCGCATACGCTGTGCAGTAACAATGTTGTTTACATATGTGACGCTTGAAAAACTGAAAAATGGCAATGAATGAACCGCTGTAAAGGCTCGAAAATAGTTTGTAGTATGAAGAAAGCTTTTCACCTGAGGACGGGGCCGCTTATTTAAGGAAACTCACTTTAAGTACAGGTGAATGATTGTGCAACCCATGCAGGATTCCTGAAAACGAGTGTTCATCAGATGTGGCTCCTGGTCCAATGTTCACTGGCCAGATATTTATACATATCTGATAGAAAAACCCACTGTATAAACAAAAGAAAACCTAAAAGCATTACATTTCTATATACTTATAACTACTTGTTATGAACGGGCAGGTAGGCAGGCTGGTAACTCCTGTTACCGAGGGTTTCCGTGTATCTCCACGTTTTCTGATCAGTTTCAACGGATGAGTTTCCATCTCTACATTAAGTTTCCTCCTCACTGTCCCACGCCTGCATACCAGTCTATTTATAGCTTTTCATGGTCACTTTTTACTGGATCCAGACTGAGATAACGCTCCGTCCGCTCCCGTTCACCATCGCCTCAGCAGTTCTCCAGTCTGCACGCACATGCACCTAATTTAGTAATCACACGTCACACGAAATGGGTCTATATAACCTATGTATAAATCTGCATGATGGGTGACTGCCCATACTCTGGACGCCTCTGGGCACAAGTCATGGGAGGGCCCGCCTTCTCCAGCTCCCCTGAACCGTGATAGAGGCCCAGCTCCCCTAAGTCCTACCTCCTATTCATCTTACTCGCCACGTTTTTTACTTCATAAGATGGAGACTTTCAAGGTCAAAAGAATACATTACCTGGTGGTACAGTAACTGCTGTTATTCTTAATTTGAAAAAGATAAAAATCACTGAAGGATGAATATTTTTACATGTTGGATACATTTCCCTCAAAGGTTGGAAATTCCTAACTTTTTATAAATAGTATAATTCAACCAAATTGCGGTGGAACTGATGGATGATTGTTTGCCATAAAGTAGGTTTTACATTTTCAACTATGTGGGAAGCAAATGTAAAAGCTGAAATATTTGCTGTGTTGGTGAAGTTATAATCAGTTTTGTATTTCATTTACTAATGATGCATGCAATGTTATAGATTGAATATGTTTTTTTTGTTTTTTGATGGATTTCTTTTTTTTTTTTGCAACTTGTTCCTGCAGCTTATGAGCTCCAGAGATGTCCGGATCCACGGCCTTTTCGCAACGGCATAGTGATTGGTCAGGACTACAGTGTGGGAATGACCATTTCCTTTGAGTGCCTGTCAGGCTACACTCTTATTGGAGAGCCCTCGCTCACATGTCTGCATGGTGTCAGCAGAAACTGGAATCACCCTTTACCTCGCTGTGAAGGTGACTGCTGCTCATTGTCTTACTATATGTGTACAATGCAGGTGTGCCCATGTTGGAGCTATTGTTTGGTAACAATATGAACACATAATGATATAATGACAGGTGAAAATATGTTTTACAAGTTTTTTTTTTATTTTATTTTTTTTAATGAAATGTGTTTTTTTTTTGAGTTACTTTGCCTCTTCTTTTTCTTTTCTACAATGTTTTAAGTGTTTTTCATTGCATGATATATGTTCAGTCTGGTTATTGCGCTGTCCTTTATTACACTACATTAAAGTGTCTGACTCACCAAAAATGTTGCGGCACTGTACTGATCTATAAAATAATAGGTGAATTTATGACGCCATAATCAAAATCTCCATGCCTGTTGATGCTGTAAGTCTTTGTAGATGTTACATGACTATGCAGATTTGTACATGGCTTAAATGCCAATGGATATGAAAAGCTGAGTAAGTATTTATTATGCATTCTTGATATCACATGTCTATTTCACGTCTGTATTTTGCCCTATTTCATCAAAAACTTTGTCAATTTTCAATTTGCCATCCAATAAACAGATGAAAGATGATCATTTTTAATACTGATACGTAAGAATTTTGTACTCAGAATTGTGAATGCTGGTTTCAGATAAGCTTTGTTTTTAATTTTTTTATTATTGGGAAACTGTTAAAAAAAAAAAATTAATTACTTTACGCCCACACTAAATGGAAATGGCAAGAGTTTGTACCAAATACAGAGATTCAGTCTCCGGCATCTGCTCCTTTTATAGAATGTCATTAATAATTGAATGATCCATTTCAACAGTTAATTTGTATGTGACAATGTATCCATAAAAACAAGTTACTGTACATAAGTTTAAAAGTTGCATTCTGTTACCTCTCTGACTTCGTTTTATTTATTTATTTGTTTTGCAGCTCTCTGTGGAGGAAACATAACATCCATGAATGGCACAATTTACTCTCCAGGACACCCAGCAGAGTATCCACATTTTCAGGACTGCATGTGGACTGTCAGAGTTCCCCCCGGATACGGCATCTATATAAATTTCTCCATTATCAATACGGAGCCAATCTATGACTACATCACTGTGTGGTAAATTGTCATTTCTCACCATATGACCTTAGTCAAAGTCATCGTTTATTGACACTGGAGACATTAGTGAAGGTTTAATGGTTTTATTGACTTTAATCAAGCAGTGGGCCTATTAGGTAACAGTTGGTTATTAGCTTGTTTGAATTTAACCTGTCACAATGTTTTTAGCTCTTTTATCATTTGAAAGAAAAACATTCTAACAAAAAATAAAAATTATGATAAGATAAATTAAAATAAAATATAGACCTAACTGAAAAAAAAACTAAATAAAGGAAGGAAAATGTGAAAAAAAAAAATAAAAAAAATAATATATATATATATATATATATATATATACATATATTCTCCTCTTTTCTGTTTTTTCATAGGTTTAGTTTGTTTAAAAAAATGTAGTAATGTGTCGTACGTATTCTGAGGTGCTGTAACTAAATCTATCTAATGTATTCAGGCACAATTGTACCAAGTCTTGTTTTTTGCACAAAGAAACGTGTACGGCACAATGTAGACTTAACTAGACGGAATGGAAAGTTCATAAAAGATGCCAAACTTTGGCTTGATGTTTTAATTTTTTGTTTGCTGAAAACACTGACTAGTTTCCTTTAAATCCTGGCATATTTACATTCAGTGTCCTTTATCTTGACCTCTAGGTTTATACGTAGATACCTCAGAAACTGTAACACAAAATGTTACAAATGTGTATGAGAATGAAACCAGCACCCAGGAGTTGTTTGTGGCATTTATTAGTGTCTAAAAGCAGTTTAAACCTTAGCTGTTATTTAATGGGTTGCATAGCAGTAAACAATACTAAAAGCCTCCTGTCACTCCAGCAGCAGCTGTCTCCCCTTCCTGTGCCTCCTTCTCTTTATGCTTATCTATAGACACACTCTGGTTTTTCAAGCCTCAGGCAGACATTAAGCCGGCCTCAAGGGTGTTAAAGGGAGGAAACGCCCTCCATTTTCTGGGGTTGTCGTACTATGGGACGACAGAGCTGCTGCCACTTGTTTTTTAAAAAAAAAATGAAACATTGCATAAACTTTCCATCCCCTGATGGCATTATTTCATCATGCTACCTGCCATCACCTTTTTTTCCTGATTTAAACTGCTATAAATCTTTCATAAGAAGGATAATAGGAATAACCACGGACACACAGACACTAGAATATACCACAAGTGTGTTGCAGTTATCTCTTTTGAATTTTTATTTAGCCTTAACTCAGTCCCGGAACAAATGGCGGGTGTTTTTCCGACAGGAAAAGAGAAACAAAAATGATACGGAAGAAATGTAAAGCGCTTTTTTTCTTACTAAATAGGCCATTAATATCACGTGAACACAAACAACCAATTAACATAAATGTTAAATAAAGGAATGAATGAATCAGCGTTAAAGAAACCTAGACAATCGCCCCTTACGGAGTGCATCCGTCTCTCACCCTGAGTCAAATCTGCCATGTCTCAGCACCAAGGACAGCGCCAAATCAGCGCTTCTTGAGACACAAACTTTTACATCCATAAGGCCATAACTTTTCTAATGAATCAGCAGCACAGCAGAAAATAAAAATAAATAGAGTGCTTACCTTTTTATTTGTCAAAACAGCCAAAAAAACAGCCATGGAGTCTTTTGTATCCTGACAACTATTTTACATGTTTCACAGGCCTGCCTTGTCTTTCATAAACCAAGTGTAGCAGCTCATTTGTTTTAAACTGAGCCTCTGTCCAAACTTCCCTGGTGTCTATAGCAGAACTTTAATCGTTGTCTCCTTTACTTCTCTCTGTCCCTGAGTCCTCCTCATGTCCCAAGGATAGTTTTCCTCTTATTTCCTATATGTTGGAGGCAGATTCCCCTGCATTAGCATCATCGCTACAGGTGCTGTTACTCGCTACGCTAACTGCTGCTGTGCTGCTGCTTTTTTTCCACGATTTCCACAGAAATAACCTTGGACTTTTTTACCTCAGGCTTAGCTTCACTTATTGGCTTAAACAAATCTCTTTAAATTCAACTGTCCTTTTTCAGCCATTTTCTACTGTCTTCCAAGCTGACACAGAAACTATTTTTGCACAAAATCACACTTTAAATATAGCGTGGGCGTGGCCTGACTTTCTCCTCTTTTCCTCACTCGTGCTCAGTTTTTACATTAAATTTTGTGGGTACAATGACCTTTACAGTGATTTCAACTAAATAAAAGACATGCAGCTGTCCAAATATAATGATTCAACATTTAATCAAAACACCTAAAAGCAAATGAGGTGCTGGAAAAAAAAATAAATAAAAAAAATGAGGTGCTGGGTCCGATGAAAATAGGTGCTGGTCAAAATCTGGGCGGTACTGGATGTTGCTCCTGCAGGATCTGGCTTAAATTAAGCTCTGCATTATCTGTTTTACAGAAGAGCAAATTAAGTTGTACTTTTCAGTCCCCATTAATTTGACAAGCAAATAATAAGCGTTTTTCTTATTAGCGGATGGGCTTTGTCTAAAGAGTTAGCAGCCGTTAGAGATACCGTACATGGTTTCACTACTACGTAATTGCCAATGCTAGTTTTATCCCACAACTATCCGCTCATACGTCCCTTTAATGTGAGGAACTGTAAAAAACAGTTGCCTTTTTAAAATGTAACATGCAAAAAAAAAACATTCCTTGAAGAAATTGGCATCAACAGCTTCTAAGTGCAGTTTGATATAGAGATACATCCGTCTGATCCCTATCCACTAAATCGAATTGAAAACCTCAATCATCTGTCAGGACATCCATGGCCTGTTTATCTTTAATCAAACCATTGCTTCTGGCTGCACCCTAGGGAGTCCTGAGTCCACCTAGAGCTGCTGCTATATGTTCAGGGTCTGCCTCAGGGTCTCTCCCAGCCTGAATCTCCTGATGTCGCCCCACAGGGAGAGACCAGAGAGGAAACTTAATTAGATGTCTGTGTAACCCCCTATATATAGCAGTCGTTCTGCTCTTGGCTCATTTAAAATTCACACCGTCTTATGATGTCACCGACTCTTGCATGGCTTTTTTTTCCTTTATACTCAGGAATGGTGGATTGCACCCTTAAGGCTCTAGCTCCATTTAGAAGATGGCATTTCGGCAGATACCATTTGTCAAATTTCACACATCAATCTAATCTCAATTCGGGGGAAAAGGTGCATGGACTACCTGAGGCTACAGCCACAAATGCCAAAGGTGGACGTCCGTCCAGGAAATGCCTTAAACATGACACACTGACAATGTTCTGGGTCTCTCCACTATCTCTGTGTGCTGACAGAGTGTGTCTGGGTGTCTCTTCCACAGCTTCACATGTCCGTCACTTTCACTGGCTGTTTCTGTCTCAACCTCTTGTTCCCTGTTCTGTAAAGTACAGAGTCTGGCTTCCTTAACTAACTGAATACCGCTGTCACATTTTACCGCATTTTGTATTTTGCATTGTATTCAAGCTGAATTATATATACTTTTTAAATACATTAGATTGACAGGATGTGCAACAGCTACATAAATGCATGCTTTCACTCTACAAACATCTTCACCCTTCACAGATAATAGCCGTGTCTCCCTTCAGTTAAGTATGAAAAATCTTAGGTAATTACAAGTCAATTAAATCTTTATTATGTAGGATTCAGTTAATTTTACATCGTCGTATTATGTTAGGGCTAAAGTCTTCAACAGCAAACGCTAAGAGAGTTTCTGAGGGGTTGTGTCTCACCATTAGCATTTTAAACTAAATCTGAAGGATACATGCTAAATGCAATGCACTCATACGGGGTGAACGATTATTCCTATTCATTCTTCATTTAGTAAATACAGTTTCTGCAGGATGATCCTACTTTTTTTTTTTTATGGTTACCCTAAACTGAAATTTCTAGCTGGTGATGATGCTAAGAATATAAATATTTTCCGTTTGCAATCAATTTGCTTCCTTTTACTCAAAAACCAAAAAGTCATCTGAGGATCACAAATGATATGACTTCCTTTACAATTTATTACCACAGACAGCCATAGTACAGACCAAAAACCAGAATGGTTTTTTTTTCCCTCATTACCTTAATAATAGATGTCATGTGCAATGTCGTCCTACAGTGAAATTTGTCTTTGAATTTTACTCATCCTGTTGAGGAATAATATATCATAATAAAAAAAAAGAATATTAATCTAAGCACACAATAAAATATCTTATTCAGCGGTGGATAAATCTCCTTCAAAATAAAAGAACTGGGTTCTTCCTTAACTGTTGTGAGACAAAATTCAAAGTTTAATTTATTTGCCATTTGCAGTGAAAAGAAACCACATTGGAATATTTGTGCAAAAACACACCATTATGCACCAGAGACAGCAACAGCAAACACAAAAATAGACAAAATAAATGAACACGGTAAAAGTTCAAAGGGAAACATTTGACACTATGAAGCGAGGCGGTAAAAACACACATATACTGTAGCCTACTTAAAACAATACAACAGGTCCACAATGATCCATTTTCAGTGAACAGTTAACATAGCAGTTAAGCTCACCTAAACAGATTCATACCAACTGTTCACCAAGACACATTTGATAAATATTAATGCATCACCATCATTGTGTTAAGGGATAAGGTGACCTTGGATACGCGGAAGTCGTCACTGATCTTTATTTATCGGCACATTTCCTACCTTTTCATATTTGTTTCTCCTTTCTTTTCTCTGCTTCTTTTCCACAAAGGGATGGACCTGATCAAACCTCACCTCAAATTGGTCAGTTTAGTGGCAGCTCGGTGCAGGACGGCCTGTCCACCACCGCTAATCAGATCCTCATCAAGTTTCACAGCGACTTCAGCACAAGTGGCTTCTTTGAGCTGCACTATTACGGTAACCTCTCCTTTGATGCCTTTCCAGCTGTTGCTCTGTTCTTTATTTGTGTGATCTTGACATCTCTACCTAGCTTTAATGATGAACTTCACAAGTGAACAGACTGTCTCTAATTCCTTGCAATATTTTACATTTTCTTCTTCTTTTTTTTTTTGTTTGGCTTTTTGATTTAGATCGTTGCATGGTTTTCAATTCTGTTTGATGATTAATTATCAATGCCCATGTATGCCTATTTTTCCTCTGCTTTATTAAAATGTCCTTTTGAAAAAGAAGTTTATTAATAATAAAGCGTTCCCCGTCCCAGCTGAATTAGTGATTGGTTTTTGATGATCATGAACAGTGATGTGCAGCAATTTAGGGCCTAATCAAGTTTCAGTACGATGAGGCAGATTGCTCCAGCTGAATATAAAACACACAGACAAGCCGAGTCAGTGTCTCTTGTTGTGTTTGTGAAAGGACACATTGTTTAATAGTTAAATGTTTGTGTTCCCCTCAACAGCCTACCAGCTGAGAACGTGTCAGCCACCGCCTCCTGTCGCCAATGCTACCACGCTAACTGAGGATGACGAGTTTGAAATAGGTTTGTCTCATTTTATTTGTTTACTGATATAGATGATGTGTAATGAAATTAAGTCTGAGAAGACGTCACTTTATTTGTTTGGACTGTCCTGGACATAAGGTAGGAAACCATAACAGGGAAGTGTTTCCTAGTTTAGTTTTTCTATCCTACTATCAAGTTTATTTTATTCTTATTTTTATTTTTGTTTTACAGCTCTAATTCTGTGACATAATTATATTCAGAAATTCAAACTTTTCATTCAAAGCGGCTGTATAACCAGATGTGTAAAGAGTACTAATATATCCTACTCAAGTACAAGTACTGTTACTTGATTGAAATCATACTCAAGTACAAGTAAGTCGTACATCAAATACTCAAGTACAAGTTAAAAGTAGCTCAATTAAATAGTACTCAATGTAAAAGTTACTAGTTACTTTCACCCCCCACCTTTATTTTTGTTTAATAAATCTTGCCACGGTTCCCTTGCATACAGTAAACATCTCATGTATAAACACAAAAAGGAAGAGACCAAATCTTGCACAATTGGAACTTCATTTATTTTCCACAAAGGTGTCTGTATAAAATAGAAGGTTTGTCAAAATGTGTTTTTTTTTTCTTTCATAAAATAACATCAAATAATTCAATTCAAATAAAAATAAAATGAAATGATCAGCCTCTAAGTATATATATATGTGCGTTGATCATTTTAAAACAAAACATAATCATTTACTCAGTAACGGTTGGGTGTAGAAATGTAACAAATTACTTTGTTTAAAACATACTCAAGTACAAGTAAATTTACTGATTCAGAAAGATACTCAAAAAAGTACAAGTACCCATAAAAGCAACTCAATTACAGTAACTTGAGTACTTGTAATCAGTTACTTTCACCTCTGTGTTGTTTTTTGTTCCTGAGTGATTAGATGAGTAGAGTGGAAGTCACATGACTTCCGGCTACTTTGCATGTCTTTGAAACTGAGCACCTTTTGGATGTCTGTATGTGTGAACATGTGTTAGCAGTGCGTGCTTTGGGCTGTAATGAAGGTTGCCTTCAGTACTCAAGCTAGCAATCAGGTTGTCGGTCCATATTAGACAAATGTGTTGTCGACTGGTGTTTTAGGAGCTGGTGTTGAGTCTTTTACTAACACAGTTAAATGTGTGTGTATGTGCGTGTGTGTGTGTGTGTGTCTCTGCGGGCGGATAAACGAACCATGTTTTTTTTTTAATGTCCTCGTGTGGCTTGTGTGTGCCGTTGTGGTGTTGTGGTGATTGTGGGTTTAATGCTCTCACAGGAGACATCATTCGCTACACATGCCTGCCAGGCTTCACCTTAGTGGGCAGTGAGATCCTGACCTGTCGACTTGGTGAGAGGCTACAGATGGATGGACCACCGCCTCTCTGCCAAGGTGAGTATTTTTATGTGGCAGTATTAATCATGATTATATCTTTGTCTTTAGGCAGCATACTGAACATTTAGTTCTCTTTATTTATCGGTTTCTATTACAGTGTTTTTCATTGTCTTCAACTTATTCGAAAAACCTTGTTGAGTTATGTTAGTGCATTACATAGGTTGGTTATACACTGAAAAAGCAATTGTTGTAGTTGTCTTTGGTATAGGCTTTCAGTAAGATACCACATCATTATTCTAATGTATTATTATACTCAATATACTGTAGCACTGCCCCACGACTATAGATAGATAGATAGATAGATAGATAGATACTGTAGATAGATAGATTGATAGATAGATAGATAGATAGATAGATAGATAGATACTGTAGATAGATAGATAGATAGATAGATAGATAGATAGATACTGTAGATAGATACTGTAGATAGATAGATAGATAGATAATGTAGATAGATAGATAGATAGATACTGTAGATAGATAGATACTGTAGATAGATAGATAGATAGATACTGTAGATAGATAGATAGATAGATAATGTAGATAGATAGATAGATACTGTAGATAGATAGATAGATAGATAGAGAGATAGATAGATAGATAGATACTGTAGATAGATAGATCGATAGATAGATAGATCGATAGATAGATAGATAGATAGATAGATAGATAGATAGATACTGTAGATAGATAGATAGATAGATACTGTAGATAGATAGATAGATAGATAGATAGATACTGTAGATAGATAGATAGATACTATAGATAGATAGATAGATACTATAGATAGATAGATAGATACTATAGATAGATAGATAGATACTATAGATAGATAGATAGATACTATAGATAGATAGATAGATACTATAGATAGATAGATAGATAGATAGATAGATAGATAGATAGATAGATAGACAGATACTATAGATAGATAGATAGATAGATAGATAGATAGATAGATAGACAGATACTATAGATAGATAGATAGATAGATAGATAGATAGATAGATAGACAGATACTATAGATAGATAGATAGATAGATAGATAGACAGATACTATAGATAGATAGATAGATAGATACTATAGATAGATACTATAGATAGATAGACAGATACTATAGATAGATAGAAACTTTCATTAGAGGCACATTTAGTAAAATACATTAGGTATTACAACAGGAACCATTGAGTTGTACCTAAGTGTGTGATGGCTGTGACCAACGTTCACACAAAAAGGTAACGGAGTGGAAAGACCTTCATCATTCAAACCCATGTTAAATAAAAATTATTGAGCTACTGCAACCTTTAAATTCCATGATTTTCAACATCCCAAATGTCCCTCTAATGAAAATCTCACCCAGATACAGTAGATAGATCCGATGGATAGTTTTGTTAACTCATGAATAATCACTTGTGATGAAGGCTTGAGAGCAACGGTGCTTGAAAACGTCAAGTGGAAAAGGAACTGTGATCTGGAATATATTTCCTCTTCACTAGTTTTTTATTACTTTATGTATATATAATATAGTATTTCACATTTATATTACACTGAGTGTATTATCATCTCTAGCATGTAATAAATACAACATAATGTTATTTTGTAAGATTATTACAACACTAAAGCTCTGCTTTGTATGCAATGTTGAAGTGGAGCCTCAACTGCTTTAGGCAGGAGCTAAAAGCTAGTCATTAAGTTATATTTTATTTATAGAGGATACTCATTGGTAGAGGAAGGTCTTAGACAGCAAGAGCTTTGGGGTTGAAAGTAAGGCAAACCTTTTCTTGTATCACACTTGGAAATTCTCAAGATAAATATTTTATGAAAAGCTGCATGAAATCACATCACATTTGACCAGCTTGATAGACATTGCAAAGCAGAGTCAGAGTTCACAGTACTGTGATTGAAAATGAATTAATTCAGTGTCTGCACTATAGATAAAAGACTGCCATGTTGGTAATTGAGGTCAAACGTATAGAGTGGTAAAACTCTGCACTTTTTGATTTGTAGGTATGTTGTTTGTTTTAAACTGGTTATAACCTGGTTAAGATTTGTTCCAGGACAAGAAAGTATTTTCAGCTTCGATGGTAAAATGTCCTTATTGATGCAACACGTTATGAGGATGTGATTTTTAATTCAGCACTATGGCAAAATTTAAGAAATACTTTTGTAATTCCTTCATTTTTATCGCTTTTCCTGTGGGGTTAAGAATGCCTTCGCACATTTTCTTGCATTAAACTAATTTCTGAACTTTGGACGTTTAAGGTTGAACCTAATTTATGTTGACCCTTTGGGTTTGCAGTGTAGTCCAGTCTGCAGCTTTGCTAAAAGGGCAGGAGAAGATTTCCTATGTTTGCTATAACCCTTATTTTAATTAAGTATTTCTGTGTCAAAGATTACAAGATTGACCTGGTATGGGTTTAGGATTATTTCAATGCCCTTTTTTCATTGGTAATAAAGACAATTAGGTAATAGTACTGTAAAACTACATATATGTTCAATGCTGTGTTGAGTACATTTTAAGCCACACAAAGGTTCTTTCCAATATAGAGGTTTCCTTTGATGTTATAGCGATAGCTGAACTTTACAATTGAATATTGTTGCGATAATGGAGGATAATGAAACATACAGATGCATAAGAATTACCTGCATATCACCAAATTAAAATTTTGCAGTTTGGCAGCAGTCACACAGAAAATGATCACCTTACATGTGTGTGAGGAACGTTTATTACCTTCGGCAAGGATTACATCAAAAGTCCTCAAAGCATTTTGACAGAAATTTACCAAAGATAGATAGATCCGGATCAATGTACTAATTCTGATCAGTTTCAAAAGCCTAAAAGCCCATCTCTCATCATAGGCAACATTTAAAAAATCCATATCTTAGTTATTGTTCAATACTTATGAAATTTAACTTGTCAGGTTGGTTCCTCAATTACACCACCAAGTTTCATCCGGATATGATATGGATTGCGCATTTCATTGCAATTTTTTTTAAATAAAGTGGGGGTGCCCATACATTTGGACCGACTGTATTGATTAAAAACATCTTAGAATCCTTTAAAGTGTGAATAATCAGAGAGATATGGAGGAGCCAGGGTATGAATAGCTTTATATGTCAGAAGAAGTATTGTGCAGTTTATTTGATGTGTGACGGGAAGTCAGTGGAGCTGTGGTAGAGTAGGTACGATGTGATGAATGGAAGGGGTGCGTGTAATGATACGGGTGGCTGAATGTTGGACCAGTTGAAGTTTATGGAGAGTTTTATGAGGGAGGCCAAAAAGAAGAGAATTGCAGTACTCTAACCAGGATATGACTGAGGTGTGAACTACAGTGGCAGTAAAGGGGCGAGTGAGAGAAGGACGGAGACGATGGATTGTCTTATAACGGTCGACCTGAGGAAACTGTTGTCTCAGTTTGTTTTTCTTAGTTGAGAGGGTTGGAGCTACTCTACGGTTCTACTTGTTCAGAGATTAAAGCTGAACCTTAATAAATCCTTCTCGTATCCCTCTGAGGGTAATACAAGTGTTTATGGGGTGACTGGGGGGTCTTTCATCCTCCCCTGCTGGCTCTGGCCAGAAAACAGCACTTGAAACTTTCCCTGGCTCTGACCCGGTGGCAGTCTCACAGCTCTGTTCTCATTCTCGCGACAACACGTGCTGCTTTACGACAGCGCAACACACACTAAAAATAAGGGTGTGTTCACACTGAACGCAACAGTCACTTCAATCGCCTGTGATGAGTCACTTGAACACAGTGGTGCTTTGGTCACTCCATCCCTCCAGTGACGTCATTACCAGGGAACGTGTGTCTCGGGGGTGCGGAGTGTTTACGACAGTGACATAACCAAAAGGGACCTTTAGGGGGAGCGCTAAGCAAAAGTTACTTAGTTTTGCTTTAACATTTTCCACACTTTGCTTATAATGAGTGTTATTCCTGTAAATTCCTGTAAATCTGGGGTTTCTGATATAATCGGACAACCATTCTAGCATCAACAACTACGCTAGGTTAGAAATGATTGCATTGGGGGTTCGATTCCTGTCTATAGCTATGTGTTGAAGTGTCCATGGGCAAGACACTGAACCCTAAGTTGCTCCCAGTGGCTGATTAGCGCCTTACATGGCAGTTCAGTCCCATTGGTGTGTGAATGTGAGTGTGAGTGTGAATGGGTGAATGAGCTGATATTGTGAAGCGCTTTGACGCTATACTTCAGTGTGAGGATAAAGCACTATATAAATCATGCCCATTTACCATTTAAAATGACACGCCTTGTTTAGGTTTATGGAGAAGAAAAAATCTGTGTAAGTTCAGTCAGATCATGAAACATTCACAGTGAAAATACTAATGCAGATTTATTTACAAATCTTTTATTTTGCCTTTTAAAGCCAACTCTTTCCAAACACCCTGTTATCTTTACCAGTTCTTCACAGTATATACATGATGGATTCAGTGACGTGCTATGACCACTAGGGTTGGGTAGGCACGTTACAAATTGAGACCACCAATGACAATTTCATATGTTTCTGCTGGCAAGTGTTTATTCATTTCAAATCAATTTTATTTGTATAAAGCAATTTCCAACAAAGTCATCTCAATGCTTTCATCAAAATATAAAATTCATAATAAGAAAGAAAAAACCCAACAAGATCCACATGAACAAGCATTTAGCCATCTAACAAAATCAACATCATAAACACCATTAAAGAAACATAAACAGTTATTTAATATAGCCTCCATACTCTCCCAACAAGATACTGTATATCTCATGACACGGCAGCACATCTGTTGTTTGTGTTGGAAACACAGAAACACAGAGAAAAAGACAACAACAACAACTCGGAACAGCCTCAGTGAGGAGCATCCACAAAGCCAATCCTTCCTTTTGTTCCATTCACCTGAGAAAAGTATGAAACATGTTCTGACCTTACCTTTGCTGAAGATCTGGTAGCTCAGGTGTTGGTCTCCATCTTTTAAAAGCTGTCGTTTTTCCTCGAAAAAAAAGTTTCTCTATCGTCTCTGGCGATGTCATCCTGCCTGTAGTGTTATCCCGCCCACTAGCTAAAGAAAGTAGCAGCAGCGGTCACGTGGCATCTATTCACTAATGTACTGTGAACTTACGTATAGCATTTAGCATAGCGCGGTTACATCCAAAGGCAGCTCTCTGCGCTGCTTTTGCATGTAAATAGTTGTCATCTTGGGGATCTGACTGCGCATGCGCAAACACGTAAAAACACGCAATGGGAACGAGGCAGAGGAGCAACGAGCCTTTGGGAGGGGGCGTGGCCTCCCTCTGCCTTACAGCGGAGTGAAAAAAAAAAGATAAAGACTGCAGCTGTTCCAGGAAATAGCGCTGTTTAGTAATTTGGGCTATGAAACGCACAAAATACTGACACTTTCAAACTTATACTGTAGGCTATTAGAAAATGGAAAACTAAATAATTTATATTATAATAATAATAATATTTTATTTTGTTTCATTCATTTGTATGTGTTTTGAAGACGAATAATCGTTTTTTTTATCTTTTTCCATAAAGGTATCATTTTTTCCCCATTTTGTTGAAATGTTGTTGCGATGGTGGGGTCCTGATTTCCCTGGTTGGGAACTACTGGTTTAGATGACTGACTTGTGTCATAACAGAGAAGAAGAAAAAAAGAGGGCTTGGGATTTTTCCAGTCAAGTTCCACATGAATGACATGATTAATATTATCATATTAATAACAACTCCTGCAGTTCAACAACCAGGAAATCATTTTTCAATGATGGTGGTTTCTAATTTAAACTCTCTCAGTTCTGCATCCTTTCATTGTATTTCACTGTTTCTTTTTCATTCTGTTCATTCACTCTCTGACTGTTTTTCCTCTCCTAGTGCAATGCCCAGCCCATGAAGTGCGTTTCGACTCAACAGGAGTAATCCTAAGTCCAGGTTACCCTGACAACTACCCAAATCTCCAAATGTGCTCTTGGCTCGTCAACGTTGAGAAGGGTTACAACATCACTCTGCACTTTGAGCTCTTTCAGACAGAGAAAGAGTTTGACATCTTGGAAATATTTGATGGTGGGTTTAGTGGCAGAATATTGTGCACATGGGATAAAACCTCCGTCAGTAGACAAGTGTGTTTTTTTAACGCTTGTGTTTGGTGCACTTTGCTTAATCAGGAACCCCGTTTTTGTCTCTGTGTCTTTGCGCTCAGGCCCTAACATCTACAGTCAAAGCCTTTCTTCGCTGAGTGGTGACATTGAAACCCCGTTCAATCTGACCACCACGGGCCACCAGCTCCTCCTACGCTGGTCCTCTGACCATGGCACGAACCGCCGCGGCTTCCACATCAGATATGTGGGTGAGTATCAAAGTATGTATCCAGTTTATAATCATATTCTCTTTATATGAATGCTATTTGCATTTATTTTGAAACTTGATAAAAGTCATGGTTGTGTTTCAAACACTATGGTAAATATTTAACAGAATATAGGCAAACATTTATTGAACGAACAGCAGCTACAGCTCGATAGTATGAACCCATGATTTTTATCAGTGTGCTGTAATGGTGTCAATATTACCTGTTTATTTATTAAGTATCCTCATTTTGAGTTGTCATCACACAGGAAAAAAAACTGTAGGCAAGAACAAATTCACTGTCAGGGCTGTGTGCTATCCCTTTATTTAGCAAGATTTCAATTCTTAATTGCATTTTTAATAAAGCAAGTGGTGCCAAGCAAATGCAGCAGTGGGACTTTCGTTCCATTTGAAACTCATCAATATTAATGAAGGAAGCACAATCGACGTACTTTTTTTTTTTATTTTTTTTTTTTTTTAACGTCGTCTTTCCATTTCAAGCAATACTCAAGTGTTTCCTGTGCAAGCCATTCGTGTGATGAATTTTGTAAAGAAATCTTTGATTGCCGTGAACAGCAGCTGAGTTTCATTTCAGCATCTGTGTCTTTACTAGAGCCCACAACCCTGCTGAATCCTGCTGATTTAAAAAGAAAAGCCAGACAGTCTTTTGGAAGCACACATCCCTCGATCGAATTTTCTGTCTCGCTGGTCGTACGGCGATCTTACTCTACAAATTTGAATAATCTTTTTTATGTTCGATGGGCTGTGAGATAAGGAAAAGGAAGGGTTTGGAGCAAATAACTGAGGATGCACCACTATTGCATGTGTTGAAGCAAATTGAATACATGCATGCCTTGAGGTCAGCAGGAACAGTAGTATTGGATTTTTTTCTTCTTTTTATGAAGGCCTTTTTTGCTGCTAGTGCTGAATAATTGTGACACTCCTAATGCATTTAATTAGGAGCCTCAGAATAATAATACTCACTTGGAATCATTTTCTACAACTGCTTTGTTAATGTCTCATTCTTCTGTCTGCTTTTTTTTTTCTCTTTAAATATCTGCTCCCCCTTCTCTTCTTGTTCCGTTATCTCGCCTGTTCTTCTTTCCTCTGTTTGCCCTGACATTTTCTCCCTGTCCGTGGCCTGTTCATTTATTCCTTTGTCCATCTCAGCAATGTACTGCAGTACACCAGATTCCCCACAACATGGCTTTGTTGTAAGTCAGACCGGGGGTCATGAGAACAGCATGGTGCGCTGGGCCTGTGACAGAGGCTACAAGCTGATTGGAAAGGGCTCAGCTGCATGCAGGAAGAACACCTACGGCTACTACGCCTGGGACGAGCCGGTTCCTGCATGTCAGGGTGAGCTCACATTGCCCTCACTGGTTTTTACTTCCATTTTTTTTAAAACAACTTTTCCTCGCCTGCACGTCATCTGGTCTGAACACCAAGCAGAGAAACTCGTGTCCTGCACATTTATTGTTGGTAGATGGTGGAGAATAAACACAAATCAATCATCTCCTTTGTCAATTTTCAAATTACATTTTGTGAACTTTTCATTAGCATCAACTGTCCGCCTACTGTCGAGACCCACTCAACTAATTGTGTTCCTTCAGGCCCACATGTAAATGGTAAATGGACTTGATTTTATATAGCGCTTTAACCCCACACTGAAGCAGTCTCAAAGCGCTTTACATATCAGCTCATTCACCCAATCACTCTCACATTCACACACCAGTGGGACAGGACCGCCATGCAAGGCGCTAGTCGACCACTGGGAGCAACTTAGGGTTCAGTGTCTTGCCCAAGGACACTTCGACACATAGTCAAGTACTGGGATCGAACGCCCAACCTCTCGATCAGAAGACGACCCACTACCACCTGAGCCATGGTCGCCCCTGTGTACATGTAATATATGTACACATGTTTCAGGGCTTTAGCACATTGTGTCTCTCAGCAGTATTCACAAATGCACTTTATTTCCTCTGCCAAGGAGGTTATATTTTCACCTGCATTTGTTTGTTTGTTTGTCTGTTAGCAGGATTAGTACGACTAAAGTCCTTAATGTATTGTGACAGAGTTTTAACCACAGATAGAAGGTCTACCAAAAAAAAATCCTCATCTCTCATTATTGGCAAATATTCAAAAATTCATGTCTCAGTTCATAATTGACCCTTCTTTATAAAATTTGACTCGGTTATGTCAGGTTGGTTCCTTAATTACCCAATCAATCAGATTCAGATTACACGTTTTATTGAGATCTTTCAAAATGGGGGTGCCCAAATATTTGGACCAACTGTATTGTTACGAATGGGGATGGAAATTTTGGTGACACTTTACTTGAAGTTGTATACATAAGGCTGACATTATGCTGTCATTAGCATCGATAATGTGTCATGAAGGCTGTCATTAAAGCTTCACTAAATGAATCTTGAACCATGACAGAGGGGCATGGCTGATTTCAAGCGTAAATCCCGCCCCCCCCTCTGATAATCCCTCCCAGTCTCCTCCTCTGGAAGTGCACAATGTCGCGCATGAGCTCTGAAGCTGCACACGCATAGGTTGACCGTCTGAAGTTGCATCCAAGCATCTCTTTCTTTTCTTCCTCTGATTTTCTCTTTTTGGGTTTTTTAGCAGTATATGCAGTAACAGCAAGTGCAGGTAAAGCGATCTTTCCTGGTGGGTGTTTGGCAGCCATGCTTTACTGAAAACAAGTTAGCACCGTGCACACGCTTCACTATATATCGCGGCAGCCAATGAGGAGGTTCCTTTGTGGGCTCTGCTCACCCCTCCTTTCTCTATATCCTGTGATTGGAGCTGGAGGGGGTGATCGACAAGATTTTGTCTTCCATGTTTTATTAACTAAAATACTTAATTCTAAGCCCGCAGATGTACGATTTTTTCAGAAATGATTACTTTTACGATATACTATATGATGCTAATAAAAATCTTCTTTTTTAAATAAAGAAAATAATTTGAGTACTCCAGCTTTAAATGTTGTTCACTAAATTATGGCACCTTTGGAGTTATGTTGGCATTTTTTGGGTTAGTGGGGTTAGGTAGAGTTAGGGCTTAGGGTTAGGGATGGGTTAAGGTTAGGGTAACAAATGACACCTAATGGCAGCCTTCATGACATCTTATTCATGCTATTGACTGGTGTCATGTCATAATAATGACAGCGTAATGTCAGCCTTTATGTATAAAACTTCAATTAAAAAGTCTTCTAAGCCTTTAAAATAGGCAGTGGCTATCAGAACGTGTCAATTGATCCATACGCAGCGCCCCTCATTGGCCAGTTTAGGTCACGTGGTAGAGGCACCATGTGACTTAAAGTTCTGTCAGTTTTATTCTAGCTCATATTTATTTTTAGCTACCCCGCTAACCCTTTTATTTTAGCCCTAACCCTTTTATTGTAACCCTAACCCAGCAAATACCCTCAAATGTTTTTGTTTTTTTTGTATATGTATTTTTAAAGGTGGAATTTGCCATGTTAAAAATGTTAAAATGAAAAAATATATATATGGTTCAAACCCACGACAGCGGAAGGAAGAATTCTTCAGTCAGGCGCCTTAGAACACTCGGCCATCCTGGCCCGGTGAAAACACAGCACATTACGCTTATGTAGAAAAGTTCTGGCAACGTCATCTTTTGTACGGATAGACTGCCTGTATATAGATACGTATTACGTACTAGGAGGCACTTCCTTTAAAGTATCAATGATCATGGTACCATGATCCGGATCACTGATCCTGATATCTGGTACTTGTCGAAGGTTTGCGCTCTCTGTGGGCTCTTGTTGTTTTAATTTGGAAGCAAAATCATGTTGATTGATAATGTATTATTGGCATACGTAATGTATTCTATTTGAGAGAACAAACAGGTCTCACATTGTCAGAACCCTTGGAGAAATTCAGTTGACCGATGCAAAAGATCGATGAGTAAATTAAAGAAAATGGATTGTATTTAAACGAACTGAAATTGATACGACACCGTAAGTGCCATCAAGTTGTTTACGACAAATGAAAATCATCTTTCTCTCATGCAGCAGTAACGCTGAGTTAGTGAGTACAACACTGTACGTGCCCGTAGGTCAGGCAGTGGATTGACGGCAGTTGTTAAAACCTGAGTTGTTCCTGCTGTGTGATCGTAGGAGTTACTTTCTTTTGGAGTTTTAATTACCTAAACTGTGACATTTAAAAAGATAAATGTTAATGTGGCTTACAGTGTTGTACGCTGCCAACAGGAAGGCCCCATACAGGTTCAAAAGGTTAGCTTACAAAATCATTGCCCTTTTCCCTTTGCGGAGGCCTATAGTAGAGGCCCATGCAGTACCTGTTCAGAGACTTTCTAATCTGTTTAATGATACACATACAGTAGCTGCATAATCACACCATTATAATCCTCACCAAAGTTTTGCATGCTGTGTATTTTGGGGTTGTTTTGTGTTTTGTTGAGCAATATCATTTCTAAAGACAAAGCAAAAAAAAGTGTTTAGGACAACAGTAAGACTACTCATAGTAAGAATATGTCATTTTTCTTCAAAAGTTCATCTCTTAGCAGATTATGAGCAGCTTGTGTTTAGGGGATCCACATCAGTGTATGTGTGAACAATGGTCTTCTTGCTGCCTGCAGCTGTATCATGTGGCGTGCCCAGTGCACCAGTGAATGGAGGTGTGCTTGCTGCTGATTACTCCGTCGGCACACGAGTGACCTACTTCTGCAACACTGGGTACCGACTCTCTTCCAAAGAGCTGACGACCACAGTCTGCCAGCCAGACGGCACCTGGAGCAATCACAACAAGATACCCCGGTGCATTGGTAAGTGCACGCTGCTGTGGAGAGTTTTGGGAGATATTAAGTAGATGGAGAACAGGTTCAGAGTTAGGATTAGGTAACGTAAATTCACAGTCCATGTAGAAAATCAAACACTATCCAAAAAAAGCTTTGCATAAACTTTAAGAAAATGACTTCAGTTAATGTTACAAAAAAAAAAAGTGATATACTGTGGATCAGAGATGGACAACTTTTATCACAGTGCGGGCCATGAAAATGTGATTGTCTGATCTGAGAACCATATTATCAACATTCATCTCAACATTTGGAATAATCAAGAAATTTGAGCATTGATATAGGAAAGAGCAACTGGTTTGTTTGATTTTGTTGTGTGTTGTGTATTTTTGTAATCATTTTTACATTTTTATGGTCATTTTGTGCATTTTTGTAGGTATTTTGTGTATTTTTGTGGTCATTTTGTCGATTTTAGTAGTCATTTTGTATGTTTTTCTCTCATTTAGTTTTTATGTTTGGTATGTGTTTTAAACTGTTTTGTCTATTTTTGTTGTTGTCATTTTCCGCGTTATGAGTCATTTTGACCATTTTCTTTGTAGTGAGTTTTTTGAGTCACTTTTGTGTATTTTTGTTGTCTTAATGTACATTGCTCTATTATTTTTGTTGCCTTTTTGTGTATTTTTTATATATTTTTGTATTTTTAAACAAAACTAGTCAGAGGGCCGCATGTGGCCCCCAGTCCTCCAGTTGAATATGTCTGCCGTAAATGAATGCAAAGTACATACTATTTGCTAATGCCACTTTTCCAAGTCTCATATAGACAATGGGAATCACAGTTTGATTCCAGACTAATGATCTACTGTTTCTGTTTTTTAATTATTTGACCTTGCAAATAGATAGTAGAAGATATGAAAAGAATGAGATTGGGTGACACATGATTGAATACTCCGAACTTGTTGCCTGTGATAGATTGCTGAATGGTTATGTGATTGGTCTTTTTTCCAGTAATGATGTGTCCCAGCCTCAGCTCGTTCTCTCTGGATCATGGAAAATGGAAGATAGTGAACGGGTCGCACTATGAATATGGAACTAAAATCCTCTTTACATGCAACCCTGGATACTACCGTGTTGGCCCCACCCACATCCAGTGCCTGGCCAATGGCGTGTGGAGCTGGAAAAATGAGAGACCTCGTTGCAGAAGTGAGTGACCGGTCCCTGCAGCACAGAAACCCAATGCACACAAAAGCCTTACTCCTCTGAGTAGAAAATATAAAGCTTTAATGTGTTTTTAAACTAACTGTAAATGTCCATTACCCAGTCAATAGTAAGAATAAAATACTGTATTTTTCAACTATAGAGAAAAATAAGGTGTTTTATTCTTACTATTGAGTAAGTACAAGAAGCCGTCATTCCTCCAGGGTTTTTTAGTTTCGTATTGTGTAACAATTTAACAATCAATAACATATCCGCAGCTCACAAAATCAGTCACTTCATGTATCACTTTTATGCTTGTCATCTTTTCACATCTCAGTCTATGTGAAATATTGTTTTTTGAGGAAAAGTGGGAATAAAGGCTGCCATTAGAACAGATTTTCAAAGCAAACAGAACTGAATAGGTTTTTGGATGGCAGAAGGGAGATGCCAACCTGCATAATGAAAGATACCAGGACAAAGACAAACGCGATCATTATCCTCCCCGTGTAGTAATACAGGTCACTCCTTTATTGCAATAAGGTCTGTGAGATGAGTGTAAATGATGGTGCTGTCCCATTGACTCTGCAGATGTAAGCCAACTTCCATCTCATCATTATTTCCTGCTTGTTCTTTCCTGCTCACGCACTCACTTACTCACTCACTTCTACCATTTCCTCTCTCTTCTTGTTTCCGATTCTCTTCATCTTTTTGCAGTTATTTCCTGTGGTGATCTTCCTACTCCTGCTAATGGGAAAAAAATTGGGACTCAAACCACCTTTGGTGCATCAGCCATTTTCAGCTGTAACCTTGGCTATGTTTTAACTGGATCCACTGTTAGAGAGTGTCTCCTATCTGGTCTTTGGAGTGGGATGGACACCCTATGTCTGGGTAAGTAGTTCTAAGTGCTCTGTGGATGGCCTCAACGAAGGGTCAAAACACAGTATGTCAGATTTGCAGGTCGAGTTAACTTTCCCCACATACATAATATTCAGGAAATTAATGCGATGTTGTTGCATTTTTAAATTATTTTTTTTTTGTTACTGGATTTATATAGAGCCTTAGTTTGGTCACTCAAAGAGCTTGACATGGTATTATTCTTTCACTCCACACTTAGTTGTGGTAAGCTACAATTGTAGCCACAGCTGCCATGGGGCTGACAGATTGTAGGTTTAATGGTTTTTGATTGCCTCGCAAAAAAAATCAAAACTCACCCATTCAAACCTAATGGAACAGTGATATATTGATTTTGAGGGGCACACAGAGGATTATACTGACTCCGAGGGTTTATGTCCTTTCAAAATAAAAGCTGATTCTCTAAAAGTTGCAGATGGCCCCTTCAAAATGAAACCTGATTACATCATAGGTCGTGCAAAGAAGGCAAATATGTAATCCTTTCAGAATAAAAGCTAATTATGTGAAGGTTGCAGTCGACCCTTTAATATAAAAGCAGATTTTGTGAAGGTTTCCTTTCCTGTATTTTCTTCAGGGATCACTTTTAAACTGATGAACTTTTTATACCCATGCACTTTTATTCAGATTAACTTTTATCCGGATGAACTTTTTATTCCGACAGACTTTTACCGTACCTTATGTTGTTTTTATGATAACTGTGTCTGTTTGGCTTGAATCTTTGAAGTGTACCTGAATGTTGTTGGGAGGGGCATGTGCAATTTCATTGTACTTTGTGCAGTGACAATAAACTGATTCTATTCTATTCTATTAAATGTAATGTTATATTAAATTAATTTTAAATCCTGACTGTTTTAAAAGGAAAAAGCCAATGCAACTTTTTGTACACATGCAAGTACTTGTGCTAGAGGTGGCCATGGCATGTGGGCTGGATGTTGTATGATTTAGATGCTCCTACTCAGCTGTATTGGATAGATTTTTCATCATGCAGCTGGAAGACAGGGATGTATCAAAAACTGGCAGGATTGCAGCCCTCCAGGAATTGGATTTGCACACACTGAGCTGATGATCTGTGGAGGACCAAAGCACTGTTCTATACAGTAACACCTAAAAAGTCAATGTAATCGATGTGATGAATTCACAATTCCCCTGAAACACTGTGACTCTTGCCAAGCTGTTGCAAGCCGAGCAGTCATTATAGAATATAAACAAGAATAAACAAGAAGATATGAAGAATGTTGGCTTCCTGGGGCTCGTCACAGCTTATCTCATGCAATATGGAAGAGTACGAGATGTGTATAATTACTTAAGCTGTATTCAGAGCCACGCAGGGTGCAATACTTTCTTTGGAAAATGCATTAGCCTTTTCTTTCTTCTTTTTTTTTTTTTTTTTTTGTAGCACCAGCAGTCCAAGCTCTGCTCATGATTATTTTTTGTCCAGTTCATTAAAAGAAGCCCCTTTCACCTGTTTAGTAAGATGACTGACAGGAGTAACACAGTCAGGGACCTCTTGGTGTAGCTGCTGACTTTATCATCATCTTCCAAGAATCTGTCTGCTCTCAACTGAAGTATGATAATAAAAGGCTCGGCTGCATATCTGGGTGCAGGAGTGAATTAGAGAAAACAGACTCACAGTCAGTGGCAATTTCCCAGGTTTTAAGTGGCAGTGGAAATCTCAGCAACATTCCTCCTTTCTGTTCGGGGGATTTATTGTAGCTGAAAGTAATACGATTATGTGCATGGGCGTATTGCACATATTTTTAGGCTTTCATGATTTTCCCACTACAGTAGATGAGGAAAGCAAAATGTATCCCCTGGAAATGATGCTACAATGTTGAAGGACGTAATTCAGAAATAATAAAATGGAAATGTTTTCAGAATCTAATGTTTAATGGCTACACCAACTAATTCGTCTTGTATTCATTATAAATGCAACACATTAAAAGCAACATTTTATTTTGTAACAGCGCTGAGTAATTCACATGTGATGACACAATATTAAATATGTGTCTCCTTTGCAAATATTAACCATTATCGTTCGCTGGCACCATTACACCCAAATGAAAGAAAGTGTAACTAAGACAATAACCACATAAATGGCAAACTGAGATAGTTTCTTGGAATTTCTACTGCTTGCGCATGTGGTGCTAAAATTGGAGCCTTAAGTGAGCACAGTAAATTCCACCTCCGTGCTGGAAAAAGTTATCTAGTTAAAAACAAGGTATCTCATTCCTTGTGTGTGTGTGTGTGTGTGTGTGTGTGTGTGTGTGTGTGTGTCTGTCCCTTCTCTCTTACAGCCGGTCACTGTGGCGTTCCCAATAAAATTGTTAATGGGCAGGTTATTGGGGAAAACTTTGGATACAGAGACACGGTGGTGTATCAGTGCAACCCAGGATTCAGGCTCATTGGCTCTTCGGTGAGGATCTGTCAGCAGGACCACAACTGGTCTGGACTGCTCCCAGTTTGTATCTGTAAGTCATTTCTATATATTCAAAATAAAATCATGCATAATAGATTATGTTTCCTGCATTTTGCATTCCCACACTCCATTCCTCTTGCTTGTCTTTTATATGATGTGTAAATTTAGATTTTTATTTAAGTAACATAGTTTAGCTAAACATCTTTGTTTTTATCATTTTTAGTGTCCCGCTTATCCATAGATGAACACAATTTATGCAATGTATTTGAGTTTTGAGTAATAATTTCCCTTCTGTCCTTTAAAGCTGCTTCCCCCAATATTTTATTTGTGAGATAGAATAATAATGTATTCCCCATAAATTGATGAATTGAACATCATTCACTCCAAAAAGAAAGGAAAAGGGCCAAAATTGCTGCTTGGAAGTTTGTTTTTGCAATAAACACAAATTTGAAATTGTCATGCGATGCATTGTGGGATGTGGAGTCAAGGAGACGGGTGCATAGAAGTGTTTTTGCTTAATACTGATATGGAAAAATATCAGGAACAAACTAGAACACTATCTACCTTGTCTGGCAAAATACAAAAAAATCACAGTAAGAATAAAGTAATAACACGTCTATGCCTCTGTTTACTCCACATCCCACAATGCAATGCATGAAAAACTAACCCTTTTATTTTCTTTTTGGAGTAATTGATGTCCGATTCATTGATCCAAGAGGCATACTTGATTCTTGTATAAATCTATAAAATCTTGGTATATTTGTATTGTTATTATTTTTTATTTTGATCTATCTTATTTTTTCTACTGTTATGTGTGCACTTGTACTTAGTCCTTTACTAAATTATGTAAGTTTTCTTTTTTCTTTCTTTGCCTTTCTAATTACTCCACTGGTATGAATATTTTTTGTTTCTGATTCTGATTAGTGTTTATTCTTTTCATTTGTAATGATTCTATGTGACATAAATAATTTACCCCTGGGATAAATAAAGATTCCGATTCTGATACACTATGATTTTATCTAAAATAAATTATTGTGGTAGCAGCTTTAAGGCTAGTTATATAAAAATAACTTTTCTCTAACAAATGTATTATTTCTCTCTGTTCTTCTTCTTCTGCTTAATGTGTGTCACCCTCAGCTGTTACATGTGGCCACCCTGGTAGCCCTATCTATGGCCGCACTGTTGGCGATGGCTTCAACTACAATGATGTGGTGCGATTCTCATGCAACAAAGGATACACCCTGGAAGGACCCTCCACAGCTCAGTGCCAGGCCACGCGTCAGTGGAGCCAACAGCCCCCGACATGCAGAGGTAACACTGAGCTCCACAGCACCTGCCACTTGCAAAAAGGACTGTCAGTTTGAGTGATTTAACTTATCAGAGGGATGCAGATCTACCGTGACAGCTGAACCCTGTTGGCCATGTTTGGAAAAAAAAAACTCAGACCAGAGACGTTTTCCTTTGAGTCTGATCAAATAAGCTACAAAAGCAAACACTAGCCAATGTTTCTCATTTTTACACATCATCCTCGCCTGCAAGAATGTGCCTCAGAAGCACCTGTATCACGACAACAAATGCTGTTTCCACTTTTGCATGAGAGCCACTTTTATCTTCTGCTGCTTCAGTGAATCAGGCCAGTCACAAATGGACCAGGTAGCTGCCAGCAAGCAGAAAACAGGACGCAGCCAACCCATTGGAACACAATGAGATGAGATGAGCTTTTGCAGGGCCTTTGTGATTATTCAGAGATCTGAAGCCTAGGTGACCGCGAGAATTCAGCTGCCAGCAGATGTATTATGATCATTCAAGAATCAGCAGCCAGTAACTGCTGGTCTGCTGAGGCAAACAAGCAGATTGGAGGGAAGTGGTTTACTCACAACAATTGATGTAAATTGGAAACGTATCTTTTAGCTGATGCCTCTCAGGGTAAAGCAGGAAATAACATCTGGAACATGAGCCTTAGAGCAAAAACAGGGAAAGTGCGATAATGAGCTTACAGCCTACATGTATGGAAAGAGGAAAATATGTGAGAAGCTGTTAGTTTTACTGGCCTCTTGTACCAAGCTGCAGCAGGGAGGGAATTTGTGCAAGACGAGAAGAGAAATAATTAATTTAGTGAATCACATCTGACCTAGGATGCCACTTATCGTAGTTATAGAATTGCCCTGGTTTGTTTTTTGTTTTTTTTTGCATTTTAACCATAAAATCATCTGTAAAATTTTGTTAAATGTACCATTATTGCAATCAAAACTAAAAAGAAACTTTACTCTAAGACACAATAAACATCCAAATATGTGATAATACTTTAGCTGCGCTGCAAAAAGACAACATCATTAAAAACGTCATTACACTAGTAAAGAATGGAATTTGAAGTGTGCCCATTGTGAACTGAATTGGTCTGCTTCACCAGCTTTTAATGGACTAAAGCTAGATTTGCCAGATTGTGCCAATTAAAAATATCTCTCCTCTTGGCGTGCATTTAGTTGGCAGTTAGAGAAGAATAGACACTATTTTCATTAGTGTAAATAGCAGCAAAGAGACGGACCTGGTGGAAGATTTCAAAAAGTGCTATCACATTAAACCATCATGTCTCCTTCTGTCAAAACATTCCTCTTTGTTTCTTTTAAAGAATGCTGCCTAATGAAGCTAACTTAGTCACACATTTGTATTATTGATCAAAAACGCTGCAGCTGTGAACCACATTTTACCCTCTTCTGCTTTTAGTTGACTGCATGCGTTCTAAAAACGGATGTTTGGGAACTCATTACTGTAGATGTGCTTTTAAAGTCATTGAGTGTTGATATTATTGAAAAAATAATGTTATTTGTTTGTACAATAAAGAGAAAAAGGCACAGATTATTAACTGTGCTTTTATATACTGTAGATACTCCATTAACACTTTACTTGAAGTTTTATGCATAAAGCTGACATCACGCTGTTATTATTATGACCTCACACCTGTCATTAGCATGAATAAGGTGTCATAAAGGCTGTGATTATGTGTCCTTCGTTACCCTAAGTGATAATTATTTACAGTTATTGTGTAATTATAAAATGATGTTGCTGTTGTAATTATAAATAAATTGTAATTGAGTTTAGATAATTGACTTTGTAATTGTTATTGGCATGAAAATTCCATAAAAAATGTCAATAATATTTTAACTCAAAATTCGGAAACCATGTTACTGTTCTATGTACAGTTCTACACATATGTAGTTAACAATTATTAAAATATGTTTTATATCAAGCTTTCCCACATTTTATCATTTTCCAGGAGTATACTAACAGAAAAAAGGCACAGATGCCCAAATCAAAAATATTGAAAGCTATATTTTCATTAATTAGGTAGCCTAAAGGTAATGCTTAGGAAAGAAGTTAGACGATAGATGATAGATTTGTTATTATTGTATTTTACAGCTAATTTAGGACCTGTTATCATAAGAGATGCTAACAGAAAGCTAACACTAAAGGAAGGTTTACTTTTATTAGGTTATTTTTTATTTCAGGCTCAATAATTGTGATTCATTTCAGTTGATCTTTTAGAGAAAAAAAGCTGGTAACTGTAATCTTAATTGAATTGTAATTGAATATGGATAATTGAAAACGTAATTGTAACTGAAAAATTTGTTTTACCAAACAACACTTAATGACAACTTAATGACACCTTATTCATACTAATGACAGATAATAGCGTAATGTCAGCTTTATGTATAAAATTTGGATGGATGGATGGATGGATGGATGGATGGATGGATGGATTGATGTCAGTCATAACAGTTTAATGAATCATTGATGTGATTTGTGTATTCCTCTTTTAACCAGTGGTTAACTGCACGGACCCTGGAATCCCTGCCAACTCTATCAGAGAGAGTAAAATTGAACACGGGAACTTCACATTTGGCAGTGTTGTCTTTTACGACTGTAACCCTGGGTATTACCTGTTCGGCTCATCTGTTCTCACCTGTCAACCAGAGGGACACTGGGACAAACCTCTACCAGAATGCATTGGTGTGTGGTTTTATTTTTTTTTATAATTCTATAATTAGAGTAGGGGGGTTGTCATATGGCATATATACATACTGTATATACATATACATATATATATATATATATATACATATATATATATATATATATATATATATATATATATATATATAGTGTTTGACCTTGACAGGAGCACTTTCAGCTCTCACCATGGTGCTCATCAGAACCACAGGAAATCATTCCTGCCTGTGGCTATCAAACTTTGCAATTCCTAACTTTATCCCAACACCTTTATACAGTGTGTTTTTAGATAGATAGTTGATTATACTATATTTATGTTTATTTATATTATATTTTCATGCATATTTGCACATGTATTTAACCCATATTATTCATATTTATTCCTTGTGTTAAAACAATCATTGTCTTGGTCTCTGTTTACTTTTAATCACGTATCTATCTTGTGTTGGTATTTATATTCACTTTTAATATAATTTTTTACTTCGAGCCACTAAAACAAAAGTAATTTCCACCTTAATTATTTAAAGTCATTCTGATTCTAATTTTGATATAGTCCCCACTACTTTTACTCCTATAATTATTAGTAGGGGGGGGAACCTCTGGGTATCTCACGATACGATACACGATACAAAGCTCACGATAACTATTATCTCACGATATGACGATATTGTGATTATCAATGTATTGGTCAGAAATCAATCTACAATAATCTATAGCAACATTGCCAGAAAAAAAAAAGATTAAGTGAAAAAATAAATTTTTTATTTATATCTCTGAAAGACAATACATTGAAAAAGTGTCCTATGAACTGTGACACTATTTTTGTGCAACAATTTTGTAAATAAGTGTCAACATACCAATGTAAACGTATAAATATCTCTAACAGTGCTTTCTGTAAACAAAAAATAGGGTCTTTCTTACCAGTGACACCATTATAGTGCAATATTCCAGTAAACAATATATTGGTTTCTTCAACAAACAGTGACAAAATTTCTGTGAAGATGTACCTGCACATTTTAGTGAAAAAGCAGAAAAGGTTTTGAAAATAATAAAATGAATCTTGCATCCAAAAAATATATATATTTTCATATATATATATTTTCTATATATATTATATATATATATATATATATATATATATATATATATATATATATATATATATATATATATATATATATATATATATATATATATATAGCGCGAGCATATCGAGCGAAATATCGCGATATATTGATATATTTCAACACTCCTAATAATTATTAAAATGCTGGCCCAATGATAAGTTAATCAACAATGTTATTTGTTTTTATTTTGTTAGTATTTCTGCATAAAAAATACTGACTCACAACTGCCTTACTTAGTCACTGATTAGTTCACTTAGAATTATAAATAGCAAAGAATATTTGCTATACATATATCAAATATAGCAATCAATTTGTATTAAAATAACAAAGTGTTATTGTTTTCTTCATGTAGATTCAGAGGAACTTTCTGACAAATGGTTTTCGGAGTCTGTGCATAACTACAAACTAGCAAACATGTGTTTCTGACTTCAGTTAAGGTCCAGTAAAACATAAATAAAGTATTAATCATCCGTTCACTGTATAGAGTTTTTCTGAGGTTCCAGTGTTGCTTTCAAACACTAACTAGCTCAGTCACCGAATAACCATAACGAGATGACACATAACATTTCTCATGTCGAATGGGAGTGTGAATAATAAACATCTCCATAGGTGTCATAACAAGGAGGTTAAAGCTGTATGAGGTAAAGCTTATGACTAAAAAGCTTCCGTTACAAACTGGGATAATCACCAAGTTGGATTGAGTTTTTAAACTGTGCTAAATTTGATGTTTGTGCCACAATCACATAACCATTCATTTTTAAAGTTGTGCAGAACTATCCGTTTTAAATTAAGACCAGAAACCTACATTAAAATGTCAAGCATCATTGCGGTCTCATTGTTTCTGTTAGTTACAGCTGTGTCATTTTGATTTTGTGCGCAAATGATCTGATTTGGCTCAGTTTTGAGAGTTACATTTTCAAAAGAGGTGTAAGTTAGTCAGCAGGATGGCAACCGGGCACAGCTGCTGAATGAGATTTTATGGATACATAAAATAAAAATGAATCTCAGTCAGATTATGGGTAGAGGGAAAAAAAAACATGGCTTGATGTCAATGATACTGGCATTTATTTATTCATCCAATGATTTAACAGACTTTCACTGCTGACTGAGAAAGCAAGCAACAAAAAAAACTGTTTGCATCGTCAGATCTAGTTAGAATTAATGGGAATAGAAAGGAAAAGGTGCTGATGATTTTTTTTTTTTCCCGATGAAGCTAAAGAGTCTTCCAGAATGATTTTGTCGTTGAGTAAATCAACCGATCAGATTAAGAAGGGTAATGACTACAATAAACATCTCTGACATTGGAGTGCAGCCCTACAGGAGTTAAATGTCCTGAGTGATGTAAGAGGTTTGTCACAGGCAATAACTGTGTTTCACTTTAGGTTTATGCAGGCGCGTCTCACCCGTCGGTGGCAAAGCATGGTCCAAAAGAGGCAAGAAAATGGTAAAAAGTAACTAAAATGGGCCAAAAGCAGTCAAAAGTGGCAAAAAATGACAAAAAAAAGAGGTAGCGGATGTAATGGAAAATGGTAGCTTAAATGAGCAAAATGTAGCAAGCAATAGTGAAAGAAGGCAGAAATGTGGAACAAAATGTCAGGAAAAAAGGACACGTGATATTTATTGGGCAAAAGGTATCTTATTTGGATGAAAAGTGGCAAAAAGAAATGGTTAAACAATCGACAAAAATTGGATAAAAGTGGCAAAAAGAACATACAAACATTGAAAAAACAAGGGATATTTATTGGCAACAGGAAGCTAAAATCTGGAAAACAAAACAAAAAAGTGTCACATTTGTTGGAAAAGAGGCAAAAATGGGACCAATTAAGTTATTAAATGGCCAAAAAAAAAGGTAAAAATGGGTTAAAAGGTTCCCCCTTTTAAGGTTTTCTGGGGGAATAATAATTAAAATTAATAAAAATAAATAAATAACAGCTTTATCATAGTTTTATTAAATTAATTTAGTGAACTAAAGTGGGAGTCGATGGTTGCTCCTACCCTTACAACACCCTCACTTTTAAAATCGCTGCTCCACCCCTGGGTTTATGCGAATACTACATAGTTAGTTTGTCACTTTGCTTTCTCTGTTATTTTAAGCCTGCACAGCAGTAACTGTGTGACTAGGCACTTTAGACAAATATTTATCATTCCAAGCACAAAACGACAGTTAAATCATTTTGACTTCACTTTAAAAAAAAATATTGTGAGAGTCCAGTAGTTGTAATAGACGCCATAGCTTTTCTACAGTTTAAAAGTACAAATTGATAGTGTTATCTATTGTAAATTTGAATTCCTCTGTTAAGCTTTGTTTGCAACATTACTTCAGTGTATCTGCTGACTTACTACCATCAGCAGCAGCAGTGTATCCATCCGTCTTTGAATTGATAACCTGTCGTTCTCTCTCCCAGAGGTGTACTGCGGCCACCCAGGTACACCCCCCCACGCCGTCATGACTGGAGAGAAGTTTACCTTTGGTGCCACAGTTCGTTATTCCTGTCTTGGAGAAAGACAGCTCATAGGAGACTCATCCCTCACCTGCCAACTGAATGGACACTGGAGCGCTCCCCTTCCACACTGCTCTGGTACACACACAAGCACACAAAAACACACAATGTAAACCATTAAAAAATCTTGTCTTGTTATCTGTAATTTCCTATGGGCTCTTTTCTCCCATGCGCGTAAGTCCAAAAAGCCACGTAACGGCGCTTTTTTTTGGCTGCGTGCTATTCTCATCCTGTACTTAAGTCAGTCGCTGCACCCCAGTTACGCACTGTGGGTGGAGCAGCCACCCACACTGGAGAATGCTGTACGCGTATTCTCCGGTATGCGTAAGTCCTTTTCCTCTTACGTGCTTCTAACCCTGGAATAAGTGCTGCGCGATTAATTAAAACTCTGACAGACGCAGACTTCTGTCCATGTTGCTCACAGTGATTCAACTATTTTCATACTATGTCCAACGTAAAGCGACAGTTTGATCCACTACAGAATGAAACAAGCTGTCATATGTGGATCAGGATGGACCACAGACTGTTCCCACACATATTTTAATGAGGCTCAGCTCAGGTCGCTTTAAACAATTGATATTTAAAACTGTGTAATATGGAAGCCAATAGTTGTGTTTCATTGCAAACATCCCTCTGTATTAAAGCAGGACGTGCTGCGGCCGCGTTATTTCCTCATATCTCCAGCGCATCGAACTCGATCACCCTTTACAGCGATGATGATGATGATGATGATGATGATGATCAAGGAGAGAGATTTTAACTGTGACTCGGACAGTCGAATGCGGCTGATCCTCAGTCACACTGCAATAATCTGGTCAATGGTCAAATCAACCTGTTATATTGTTTATCAATGAAGGCGTTTCAAATTAAAAGTGAACTTTATCATTTTCACAGATTCCAATGACATTTACAAGCGTTGGTAAAACTCCATGTTCCGTGATTTCGAGACAGCCCAAAAAAATGACATCACCGCCTCCTTTCCTTCAACCCGCCTTCATTCACAAACGAAGCAGTTTTGCTCTATTTATGTGCGGTGGGCGTGTCAGGAACCTGGACCGGAGAATACGAGCAGAAGAGAAGTGCGTAACTGCAAGAAAGTGCTTATTTCCAGACGGGAGAATAGAGCCCTATATTATTTAAAATATTTAGAAAAACTTTTCGTTTCTTAGATTTCTGTCACAGCACAAGGACAGTCATATTGTGCAGCTCAGATATTTCCTATTGTGATTATTGCTTTGGCCCCTTTACTCCAGGGAAATTTGAATGGAATTCTCTTTGTGCTGTTTGAAGCTTTAAATACATGAAAACAAGAGCACTCAGGATATTTGGGGCTTGGCAGAGGTTTGTTCTGTCTCTTGGCCAGATAGTAGCAGTTATCTGGATCAGTGGTCCTGATGATAGTACCACGCAGTACAAGTGTGTGTACGAAATTTCTATCACCATTAATAACCATATAGTATGTGCAGTATGTATGGGCAAACCCACATTTTGGAAATGTGCAATCAGAATGTGAGCCATATTAAACTCTATGGGGTAATTGAGGAACCAATCTGGCATAACTGTGTCAAATTTCATAAAGATCTGTCGGTAACACTTTATTTGAAGTTTTATACATAAAGGCTGACATTACGCTGCCATTATTATGACATGACACCTGTCATTAGCATGAATAAGGTGTCATGAAGGCTGTCATTAAATGTTGTTCATTACCCTAACCCTTCAGTACCCTAACACTAACCTCTAACCCTAAGCCTATGTAACCCCCCTAGATCCCTCCACCTAACCCAAAAAATGCGTTACCAATCGCTCAATTACGAATCAAGATATGAATTTTCGAAATTTTGTCAATGATGAGTTAGGGGGATTTTCTTTTGACACAGATTACTAAATTCCCTGTAACTTTTTTCAGTGTGTAGATTTTTCCAAAGAATAAGAACACAAATGTTTCATGTGTGAATGGATGGTCGTCCTCCTTTCTTAATTAGTACGATTTAAAGGGCCAACATCACTCTTTTGTCCTCATCTGTTGAATAACTAAGCTGAAGAACCTTTTTATTCTTACACAATGAAAGTCTGTTAAATTCATATTACATTAGATTTAAGCCAAAACCTTTGCCATACCAATTAGTGAGATTATAGATGTCTGCGCAAAAGGAGTCAGGCTTTCTCATTTAACAAAAAGAAGCTAATAATGCATGAGCAGCTGCTTAATGAAGTGCACACGTGTACACACCTATGCAAGTATGTCATACATTTCCTGTACGTGGCTACACACTCAGCACACGTATGTAAAGCAAGCCTACATCAGTAGTATGCAACAAGCATACACAATTTCAAACGTATGCGCCCTCATCCATAACGTGATTAGTCAGCATTCATTACTGATGCGTTTGTAAGCATATGTATTGCATATGCATCAGTATTTACATGCTTAAAGTGCACTTTCTGTGGACACACATTGCTAAGCCCACTCGCATACATCCTCTTCATTTACCATATGTGTTTACATATGCATTCAACAGTGTTTGCATGCATCGAGTGGACACACACACACTCACTGATACATGCGGTTTGCACTCAGATGCAATCATTGCCAATAACAGCCACAATAAATCCCCTCATTTCCAGCCATGAGAGCCTTTGACCGGATGAATGCAGAATGTGCACTCCAGTATTGTGTGTGTGGACATGGGGACATTGGTCATCACACAGTGAGTAATACACCCATTGTGTGCACAACTCAAGGAACAGCATCCCTGCGACTATAAAGCATGAATAAATAACGCATCTGTCCGTCTGCTGGTCCATCTTCTTTTTAATGACAGTTCTATATTTCTTTCAGTAGTCTGTCATTTAAAGATGCGTATTTTTGTCTGGTCATTTCTTTTCTGCGTTCGTTTCCAAGAGAGAATTGAAGCAGCATCAGTGAAAGAGGTAGTTAGTGCTATCTGTGTTATGTGCCTTTTCACCATGCTCTGCTTTTGTCTGAAGTGAATACCAAACTGCCCCATTCCACAGACGCTCTAGAATAACCCATCACTCGGTTTGGTGCAGTGTTTATCTCTTCATGAGATCTTCAGCAGAAATAGAAATGACTTTCTTCACTTTTCTTTTTTGTCATGGCTCGGAAAGACATTTACACTTACACTACCTAATATTGGAGATATAATGGGTGAAGTTAGTGAATTAACAAGAAACACTGATTATTTTACCGAATTTAAATCCAAATTGTGCATGGTAGCATTGGTAGGTGATACAAGGTGGGTAAACTAAAAGTTGAGGATGTTTTTTTCCAGCAAAACAAATGACCGGGGACATAATTCAAGCTAATAAAACCGCCCGAAGCATCAGAGGTCAAACTGTGTTCATCATTCCTCATACCCACAGCTGGTTGCCTTTTAATGCTGGGCCAGCAGTTTTTATGGACAGAGCACTTCTGCCGTCAACAGAAATGAAAAAGTATCAGACCTCTAGGCTGTGTCAGGGTGACACACACACATAATGGTACATTTAGTCGTTTACAACTGAATTCCTCAACAATTCAGAGTCGAAACTTTGGATTTCCTTCCGATTTTCGGTTTCACTAATAGGACAACTGCCTTTTTTATGGATTTACGTTCATCATTTTTTAAACAAGTCGTGTGTGTTTTTGCCTGCTCTCATTTACAGGTGAGTCGACGGGCACTTGTGGGGATCCTGGCACTCCCGCTCATGCCACCAGGGAGGCAGGAAATTTCAAGGTGCGCAGCAAGGTCCGGTTTACCTGTGCAGTTGGTCACATGCTTCACGGCTCAGCAGAGAGGATCTGCTTCCCCAACGGGACGTGGTCAGGAAAACAGCCCTTCTGCAAACGTAAGAGACTTTCACATTTTTATTTGATATTAATATTTGCAAAATGAGTGACCTGACCATTGTAGGTTCTGATTAAGTATAACTAATAAATATTGTATATAAATGTGTATATTGTGCAATTCATCCATGCGTCATTTCTATACTGTACGTCAGTCTTATACACACTTTTCACAAACAATACAAAATAAATATAATCAAATTATTATGATCTTTCTAGTAATGTATTGTCTTTTAAACTTCCGCTTTGCATGTTTTTGGAGACAACATGGCAAGTGACGTTAACAGTGTTCTCCATACCTTTATTGGTCACTCATGTATATTATGTTGCTCCAGTTTATGCGTCCAATCATATCTGATTGGAAACACAATCACTAATAATCACTATTTGGAATAGTAAATTTAAACCAACCGTAAAGACAAAAGAAGGTGGGAACAATAGTGTGTAATGTATAATGGAAAGTATTATTATTTTATTTAAACTATTTGTACTAAAGACTTCATATTAGAGCACCTATTGGATCCATTTAGCCCTTATTCTCTTTAAGCATGTGCACAGGCGCTGAAAGCATTAAAGCAAGGGACGTTAGAGAGAAAGATGAGTGATTACCTTCTTTAAAATTCTCATTTTGGTACCGTGACAAAACTCCAGAAAGGTAGCTAAAAGTTGTTCGCTAACTCAAAGACACAAATATTGCGCATATAATAATGGAGCGACCCATATTGCTGAGGCTGACAACGGTGCTCTGCAGCAGATGGATAAATATCTCTGCTGCAGTTGGGTATTTTGTGCCAGCACATGGTGCTCTGTGATTAGATGCCAGATTGCCACCAAAAAAATCCATTAATTCTAGACACCTAAAGCCAAGTTCTTTTTAGATTGTGATTAATGGCTCATTGTGGAATTTGAGGGGTATTAGTTCACAAGAAGCTTTACATCTTTTCTACAAATTACCTCGAGCGTGCCATTAGGGTTACTTAATGTTTTGCCCATGTATATTAGATCGTGTGTATGCTAATTCTTTGGATGGCGTGACTGCCTCTGTCTGTCCTCTGTTTGTGCTGTTTCTTGCTTTTTACCTGCTCCCCCACTATGCCCACACCATGTCCCAGCTGCTCCACCTTTGTCCAGGCTCTGTCTGAAAACTTTGGTGTCAACGCTTAGTGTGACTGTCTAACCCTTCCTGTCAAGTCATATCTATTTTTAACTGTTTTGTTTTGTCCTTGTCATGCAATCTACCAAAACATGACACAGGGTTAAACCAAATATTGAGGCAAAGCTTTGACCGCTTCTGAACTTTTCTTCTCACCATTTACCTGCTCGGGGCAGTGCAGGCTTTAGTTTTAATCTAATCGACTAATGTACAATTTTTAGACTATTTTCTCTGCTAGGAAAGGACTTTTCTTTTCCCCCTCGAGAGGATTTAATTTTACCTAATGCCACCCTTTTTTTGGGGTGGTTTTTCCAATTTCACATGGTTGATGTTGTTGTCTAACCTCTGCCAGTCCCCGTCTTCCCCCCTTCCTCCTTTTTACTTACCCATTTTATTCCCTCTCTCTTCTTTTCTCTTTACTTCTCTTTAAATACTTCTCCCTCCCACATCACCCATCAGAATACCTGATTTTAAGATTTTATTTAAACATCTCTCCATGCCACAAGAGAACAGGCAGTGATTCACTGGAGCCTGAATGAGTTCCAGTCCTGTCTGTTTGTGATCTAAAGCCCGGTCTCGCATCAAAGCCCATCCATCCATTATTTAACACTTTTTATAGCCTCTGGAAAACAGGCACTGTGAATATTCTGCCTAATATGTCACACACACACCATTAAGGTTGCATTTGTCCATATGTCATTGTGTCCGTTTTGACAAAGGAAGAGTTATTTCAGAAACATTGTTCTTGGTTGAAGGACACATATGCTTACATAAATGCACACGTTTGTAATGCTGTAAACTTTGATGTAGACATGTTGACGCCTCATTGATGCGTTGATCCCCAAAGAGTCATTTGTGTCCGCGCAATTGAGAAACACACTTTCAGCATGTCTTCCCACAAGAGGCACCTTCAGATTTACAATCAGGGGATGGTTAGTGCAGAGCCTTTTTATAATTAGACAGGGCTTTTAACAAAACAATCTTCATTTCAGTAATCTTTTGACACCTCAGCTAAAAAGGAAAAGACGCACGTATAGCTCTGAAGCTGAAAGAACTTCAACCGTGGCTGCATGATGTTATTCCAATCTGCTGGTGACGATCACATACAGACTGTTCAATGATGGCTCATCAATGTGAGCTCCAGGTTTTGTGTACCATGAAACAGCTCCGCTCATTAACCTCTGTTAATTGAGCTGTGATGCTACATTGACTGTGGGTCCCCTCCCAGACTGAAGTGTTGGTGCATAGCTGACAACTTCAACACAAATCAAAAGTAATTTACAGGTGTGAGTAAAGAAACTGATTAATACACTGTTGGAATGTTAGCGTTTTATTTTTATGACTAAATGCTACAACGCGTCCCATCGAAAGGCTTTATAATAACTCAGGTGTTTAAACACTTCCTGTATCCTATAAATCACCGGTTCTTAAACTTTTGAGGCTCAAGTACCCCCTTTGTCTGACTACAATATTCTGCTTAGAAAACTATTTAAAAACAACTATAGTGATGGAATTATTGAGTGATAACACACATTTTAAAGAATCTCATTTTATAAATAAGTGGAAAGAAACAGTATTTAGTGCTTTTTTGGATTGTGACCCCATTTTAATATCAAGAATTTCTGGTGACATTTTTTTCTAGAATTAGTTTTTGATCATGTTTGAGCTCATATATATATATATATGTATATATATATATATATATATATATATATATATATATATATATATATATAGTGTTTTAGTTGAACTACATTTATATTTCACTAAGCGAAAGTATAGACACAGTTGTTTAAGATTGTGTGCTGTTACAATCTAAAAAAAACTTTTTCAAATTTTTCAAAAATCTATTTGAATTTTTCAGAAATTTAAAGTGACCCCATTTTAACTCCAGGCGACTCCACATGGGGTCCCGACCCCAATGTTGAAAACCGCTGATTTAGTTGCTCCTGAATAGATTTATTATTATAGTTTTTATAATTTCTGGTCATCTCACGCTTGGGGTGGGACCAAGACTGACACTTTGTTGATTTTCCACCATCGCATACCTCTCGGGGTACACGTACCCCCATTTGAGAAACACTGCTATAAATGACATCCATTTGAATTCCTCTTGACATATACACTGTAACCTGTTTCCCACCTCTGACTTTCTCATCCTTTGTCTTTACTTGTGTCGCAGCGGTACAGTGTGGGAACCCTGGCACTCCTGCTCATGGAAGCATTTCCCGTGTGGATGGCACTACTTTTTCCCATTCCATAGTGTATTCTTGTATGGATGGATATTTCCTCACTGGCTTGCCCACACGCCAGTGTCTGGCAAACGGCACCTGGTCTGGATCTCCACCAAACTGCACACGTGAGTGTTTTTTCATTTCTAAGATAGGATACATGTGGATGTCTTCAACAGAATCATCAGGACTTAAATGAAAAATCCATCACATATGAGGTAACTTGAGTGTCCACTGGCACACAAAATGTGAAATGAAACCATCCAGTCGTTTGTTTGTGGTCTGTGTAAGTCTTATACACAGAGAAAATTGCTCCGTTTCAAATTTTCCACGTTTGTGACATCACAAGCTATATCAGGAAAGAAAATACCCTTCCCTCCGCTGGTATCTCCACCCATGGACTCCACCTCCAACCTGATGAAAATTTTTGCGAAAGTTCGCCATTGTTTTTCTCGCTAGCGAAGGAGTGATGATGCGCTCACAGCAAACGCGGTGGTGCTTTTTGGTCACTCCATTGTGTGTGTGTGTGCGTATGTGTGTGTGTGTGTGGAGCTGGATGATAGGTGAGAGAGAGAAGGCCGATAACTTGTTCTCCGTATGTTTACAGCACTTATCATTAACAGCGCCGCTTTTACGGTTTAAATGATCAACTTAAGGAGTTACTAAAGGAGGATTTCACTCAGAATGTTGGCTTATTCAAGAAGTTAATAACTTTAATTTTGCCCTGGTAAATTGTGGAAGCCTCCCGCTGCCGCCATGTCACTGTAGCGGGAGGGAGGGGCTGCTGCCTCGGCTCTACAGACAGTGAAGGAGGCGGAGTTGTCGCTTGAAGTCGCTTGAAAAGTTCAAATTTTTCAACTTTGAGCGCCTAGGTTGCGCAGGACCTCTTGAAGTGGCGTCATTTACATTGATTTTGAATGTAATCTAGTCACTTCAGTCGCGTTCGGTGTCAACGCACCTTTAGTGTGTGCCACTCCGCTGAAGAGAGGGGCGGGGGTTGGGGGAGGTCTATGCAAATCCAGGGACACACCCCCCAAAACCGAGCGCTCTCTCATAGACCTCGATAATAGAGGGTCATAAACCAAACATCCCCTCTTGCCTAATTCGTGTTATCTTTTGACCACACACCAGCACAGATATGTCATTTTGACCACAGGGAACTGTTTTAAAAGGTGAACAATTGGTATAACATGTCCCCTTTAAATGTAGCAGATGTTACACATTTGACTTGTACGTGGGGTAGCCTGTTTGTGTCCGTTAAAGTTGTAGTATAAATGTAGTTGACAAAAGCAGCCTCTATGTAATGCAAATGAACATGATGAATATGTAAAACTCTCCGCAGATGATGTTGTTCTCAAGCTCTCCCAAAGGCAACACTGCGAGTGATCATTGCCGCTGCTAAAAAAGTCTGTGAGAAAAAGAAAAGTCTCTCCGAGTCATTTCCACCAGTGAAAAATTGAAACTGAGAGCCAGTTTTACTGTCTGCATCTCAGCAAATGGCCCTTGCTGTAATTAGGGATGGCCATAATCTATATTCAATTTGCTCTGGGATGACTATTAAATAAATTTATACTTTGTTCCTCTCACCAAAAAGCACCGTAGTCTCTCATCCGTATTTCTTTTTGGCTTGTTATCGAATCTAAGGAATAGATTAATGCTACGGCAGTACTTTTCATTTTAAAAAATGAAATGAGTCTTTGAATAGATTTGTGAATAGAGGAAGAGGAAGAAGATTGAAAATTGGATTCAGTAATAATGATTAAACACTGAATAGCTATTGCTTCTATTCAACCTTTTTTGTACATTGTGTTTATCATCAAAGTTTTCTCATTCATCATATCAGACTGTGTCACCTCAAAGCTAAGTGGTCAATTCAGCCTCATTGGTGACTGGCTCCCAGAGCCGTCCTTAAAAACAGACTCTTTCACGGTTCACAGCTAATCGATCATGTAGGTCAGCCGACCAACGTCACACAGCTTGTTGTTTGGCGTTTGAAATTAGCAAATTAATTAAAATTTAGGACAAAATTCTTGCTGAATATGAATGAAAAACCACAGAGCTTATTTTGTGTTTTTAATTTTCTTTTTTTAAATCAGCCCTTTACTTTTATTCTAGTCTTCATGCCTTAATTTAGAAGTGCTGCTGGATTCCCAGTGTGATGTGAAGATGTGATGTTGGAGGATGAATTTAATTTAAATCTTCACAAAAAAAATGAAGATTATCTGTTTAAAATGTAGCAAGATTCATCACCGTTTTTGAGATATTTTCACTCCGAGGAATTTTGTAAATTAGTAACTTAATTTAAAGATCCTATATGATGCAAATCAACTTTTTTTTTAGGTTTGAACCTTGTTAAAATGTTAATTCCTTGTCAAAAACACCCCCAAAGTACATCTCTGAGAAATCCTTACTAATCCTGTTCTCTGAGCAGCTGTTCTGCCCTTTTCTGAAAAACGAGCGGTTCCTCTGGTTCAAATTCTTGTGACGTCAAGAAGAGAGTCTGAACCGCCCTCTCCAGGAAGTGCCTGCTGCCAATGCCGTGCCTCCACAATGAACATACACTGCAGTGTATGCACTATTTGTTCATGCGGATGTGTACTCCGCTCTTCTGGTTTCCAGCTCATCTTGTGGTTTGCCGCATCGGCGCAGTGATATGTGTTCAGGCACTCCTTTGTAACCTGCCGTTCTAGTTAAAAGGAATATATCTTAGACTTTAGTGTCATATATGTAAAGCTACATACACAGATTGTGTTCTCTGCTGTTAACCACTCCCTGAGTAGCACCAGGGAGCAGACACATTTTTAGTACCTGTTCTATCGCCTCGTATCGCTGATCTGACGTGTTTGCGACACAGCGGTTGGACAAAACAAATGATTATCACTTTAAATGCACTATTCCTGTAGTTAGAAGAGCAGAGGAGGAGAAGAAAATGACTTAGCAGCTTAACACTCCGGTGAGAGTTTGAACAGATGAATGACTGCTGCTGCTGCTGCTGCTGAATAAACACACACCCTGAAGCTCTGAGACGGACTCACAATCACAATAGCCACTTAAATAGCCATGTGTTTTACTGTAATGTACAGTTTTTTGGCTGAAAACGCAACAGTGTATGGATAGCAAAAGAAAATCGCTTTGGTAATCACTGATCTCCCTCAGAACGAGGCATGCAGGCAAGTCAGCGTCTATAGACACGCCCACTCGTGAATATGCATTAGCAGGCACTAAACAGTCCGTTGCTCATGAAGTCACTTTTCAGAGGGATAAAACTCTGGAAAATGAACCTCAAATACTATGTTTTTGGGGTTCTTAGAACAAATAGAGATGGGTGAAAAATAGATGAGCCTCATGATATTTCATAAAATTTTAATCATCAATGTGTGCGTGAATATTATGATGGAAATAAAAATAGAATTTTACTTTGAGAATTTTATACAGGACTACAAAACACTGAGAAAACCATGGCAAATAAAGCAGAAAAGGTAACTTATTTGGGTTTACAGTATAAATTTAAATAGTTTTAAAGTAATTTTAAAGATAACAGCAGTTTTGGCCGGACAGTTGCACCCCATGATATAGTGACACTATATCATGTGTCTGGGTTGTTTTTTCCTTCAAAGTTAATGCATATATAGGATAAGTATTACATTTAGGTATCTTTTTATGCAATTAAACTTTTTTTTTACTGAAAAAAATGAAGTTGGACAGAAAATGTATACGTCATGTTACCGACCGACATATACTGACTTGATGTCTCCTTCTGTGTTAATACACTTAAATGTTACATTTCAACAGCACTGATCTGAATTCAAGCCATGGGCAAACAGGAAGGGCAATTTAAGAGTGCAATGAGTTGCAATCAATTATTGTTTTAAAACTCTTTAAAGCACTCCCTAATCATGCATATACCATACCGGTTTTAGATTGTTTTTTGGGGTGTGTTATTATTATTATGGAAATCTACCAGCATACACTATACAGGTATGTCTGATAAAATAAAGTCAAAAATGGACCAAAAGAACTTTTGTGGAGTTTATTCCAGAGCTCTGGAATGATCAAAAAGGTACAGATGAAGAGGTCTCTCGTGGAAAAGAAAAAATGGAAATCAAACAGTAACAGCCCAAATTTCTGATAGGATAAAAAGTAAAACTGATCAGAAAGGCTGTTATTGGCTAATCACATAACAGAGGGGAAGGGGCACCTGCAATAACTTTGTTTTGAGATTGTCTGACACTGAGAATCTCCTGTGAGAACAAGACATGTTTTGTGAATTTGTCTTAGAAAAACAGTGGTTCACTGGGGAAACAGAGCTCTAACATGAAGGGAGGGAGAAATATACAGTACATATATAAGCATCTATATTGGCATATATAAGCTCAGAATTATAATGTGCATATAATTCTACCATTACATAGTTTATAAACGCTGTGATGTGATGTCTTGGTTGCTGGAGCCACCAAATGAGATCTTGAGCTGAAAGATTTGTCTACTTCTGGTGTCATTTATTTATTAATGCACATGAAGACGGGCTGGTGTCGTCTTGGCTCATCGTTCCAGTGAGAAGGGGTCCAAAATGTGCAGACGTGTGGATGACAACTCCTTCCCTTTTTCTCCCTTTTTAAAACTATAACTAAAGCACCTTGAAACTTTCTGTCCTGTGTGGGTGACATCATCTTTAGTGCTTCTTTTTTTGGCAAAGTCATAAATGAGCAGTGGCCCCAATGCCCCGCCCATAAACCTACCTGACCCTATCCAAGATGAATACCTCACATGGAGGAGCTATCAGCTCATCCCTCATCGTACAGTGTATGGCCATGCCGTGCAGCTGCATATCAGTCAAGGGGGCCATGATGACCCCTGTCATCAAAATGTCTCCATTGAGCATGTGAGCATCAGAGCTGAACCATTGGGTTGACAGTGAGCAATGGAAGCGGAAGGCCAGCTCTGATGAATTGCATCTAGCCCTGCTTCCCATGTACAGCTGTGTAGGCTTTGTTTACCACACAGGAAGGAGAAACAGGATGGACTATGGACAGAGTCTGTCTGGACAGCGTGATGCTGTGTGTAATGAACTGTTTTGAAACCTTGAGCACTGACGTGAATGGAACTTTGACATAGACCACCTGCCTTAACATTGTTGCACATGATGGTTTTTTTCCTAAATACCAGGAGGCTCGTAGATAGCGCTACAGCTCTGCGAAAATTGTTTGTGACTGCTTTGAGGAACATGACAAAGAGCTCCAGGTGTTGTGTTGGCTCTTAATTTCCCTCGGGTCAGGGATGTTTTGGTGTCACAACAAAGACCTAGATAAAAGGAGGCAGGTGGCTGTCATAATTTGACCTGTAAAATGTACATCAACAGAAAAACATATGTAGTAGGGTGGTACAAATACATACCTTTTCCTAAACCGGCTGGATGTTTTTGGAAGAATTAAGTCAAGATTTATTAGCTTCTCTAAAAACTGCTGTTGGAGTGCCTTTCTAAATACCTAAGAGTTGAGATGATTCTGTCCTGCCTCACCACATCCAGGATTACACTTCAAATAAGTACAAGGTCTCAACTTTTTTAGGGTCCTGGCCCCCCTGCATATTTTTGATTGACCCTGTACATATGCACCTGGAATAACATTGGTTTGTTACAGGAGATATTTTTAACATTGGATGCATTGGAAACACAACCAGCATAATCTTCCCCTAAAGGCTCTTCTGTTCTTCTATTTATCACTTTAAACCAGGGTTTTTCAACCTTGGGGGAGTGGCCCCATGTGTGATTGCTTGGAAATAAAATGGGATCGCCTGAAATGTCGAGTAATAAAAAACTGAAAATAAATGACTGAATAAAATAATATTTTATAATTGAATTTTTTTATTTATCTATTTTTGCACAATAAAAAAAAATAATACATAATGTCATAGGTAGAAGAAGAGGCAGAAAGCTCAAAGAGTGTAAATAATAGTTAGTTATCCCTTTTCAAATTAAAACACCACACAAAATCTCTGACAACTGTATTTTATACTTTCACTTTCTCAAATATAAATCTAGTTCAAATAAAATGCAGGACAAAAATATCTCAGCTGGCGCATATATTGTCACTTTGTGCAATACTGGCTACTCTGCATTTGTAACACAGTATAAAGAACTCATTTTAGAGGAAAAAAAAGTCTGCGGTTGCTAGAAATTATTAATATATAAATAGAGTCACGACAACAAAAAGGTGGGTAACCCGCTGCTTTAAACCAACAGATAAACCATTGTAAGATTACCTGAAACACAGAATGTAACACATTAATACTTTCTAATGACATAGCATAATCTACACACTTCTGTCACACTTTGCAACGTACCTGCATCAGTAGAACTGAGGTGTAAATAAATAAACAATAGTTCCTTTTTTTTTTTAAGCTAATTATTATTATTAATAATTGTTTGTAAGGTTTATAGCTTCATATCATCCTAATAGCACCTGTTTCAAATCACTTGGGGGTATTTCCACTGCCTTTGTGCATCTTTAGAGCCAAACAAACAGCGTGTTCGTTAGACAGTATCTAAAAATAAAGTTTGTCCACCGAGGTTACCCTAACAACATTATGCACACCCGGCTTTAGTTTGTTGAATAATGCACGACAAAAAAATTATGTGTTTTATGACTCAGTAATTATATAACTGTAAAGTTATACATTGCGGGGTTGTAGTCTTTAGGAAAACATTTAATCCATATTTAAAAATGAATTTGGACCGTTCTGTTTGCACATTAAATGCGTATGTGTGCCAGTTGAGGGGGCTTAGAGGTCAGTTCACAGAAACACACACTTTAATGTTCACAGCACTGCAGCAAAGCAGTTAAGGTAAAACAGAAAGGAGAGGGAATAGACTGCAGCAATACCTGCTTGCCTATCAGTGCGTGGGGGGAAGGGAGGGGGGGCAGTGGCAGCTTTCAGTTCTTGTGTATGAAGCACGGGGCACCATGGTACCAAATGTCTCAACAAAAGTAGGAAATACTGTGGGATCTTAGTAGTATCGTAGACTGGTAAATGGTGGAACTAATATACTGTTCAGCAGATGAATGCAGCACATGTTCCTGAACAGCATCTAGTATTACTTCATGTGCAACACCTCCTAGGAATAGGGTGACCAGACGTTCCAATTTTCCCAGGACAGTCCCGGTTTTCAGAGTAACGTCCCGTGTCCTGGTTAATTTCCCCAAAACTATTGATTTGTCCTGGTTTTTCACAAGCTCCGTTGGGGCGACCGTGGCTCAGGTGGTAGTGGGTCGTCTTCTGATCGAGAGGTTGGGGGTTCGATCCCAGTACCTGACTATGTGTCGAAGTGTCCTTGGGCAAGACACTGAACCCTAAGTTGCTCCCAGTGGTCGACTAGCGCCTTGCATGTCAGTCCTGTCCCACTGGTGTGTGAATGTGAGAGTGATTGGGTGAATGAGCTGATATGTGAAGCGCTTTGAGACTGCTTCAGTGTGCTGATAAAGCGCATCATCAAGTCCATTTACCATTTAGTGCTTTTTCATTTATTAGGAAATGAACGTCTGTTGCCGCTGACAGAAAAAAACCCTGAAAGCAGCAGCGCATTTCGCTTAAAAACTTGATCTCTGTGGACTGTGAGCTGTCAATCACAGCAGTTGCCATAGTAGCACTTGCAATATAAACCAATTAAAAAGCTGAAAAGTCTTCCACGCGTTTGCAACTCAATGCAAGTTTTTTTTTGGTCGTTCAAAACAATTTTATCTCAACTTAAAATGTTGCTTTTTTTTTTCAACTGATGACCACTTTAACTTTGGTTCAGCTGTTACATAAATACATTTCATCCAAAAGGAAGTAAAATGTAATGTAATTTATTAGAAATCTGGTCACCCTACCTAAGAAGATACTCTGTTGTACTAAATGTGAAAGTATATTTCCAAATAATGAGATCCTATATTTCTAAAATACAGAGGTAAAAATAAAATAAATAAACAAATAAATGTAAGATTTAGAAATTGTGGTTATGGGGTTAAAGAAAGAAGACTGAACTGATCATATAGTCAGTCTTGGCTAAAGATGGTATTCCATCAGATAATGTAGAAAGAGCCTAGATCCTTAATAGTTCACAGTTTGTTCATGGTTTTTATGCTATATTGACAGCTTGTATTCGTCTGTAATCCATGTTTCTTTTTTCTTTTCCCATTTCAGTGACCACTTGTGGAGACCCTGGGATCCCTGCTAATGGACTCCGATTTGGTGAAGATGTCACAGTTGGACAAAATGTGACATTCACATGTCAGCCTGGTTATGTGATGGTAGGAGTGGATAGCACTGTAACAAGAACCTGCACAAGCAATGGAACCTGGAGTGGAACAGTTCCGTTATGCTTAGGTAAGTGGTGCCCAAAATAACACACTTTTCATCTAATGTAATGGACGCCTGTGATTCAATAACGTTGGCACAGAAGGAGAGAAGGACACTGTCGCATACAATGTCAGGTCTACACCCTGCATACATACATCGTATGATCAGATATATTGATATAGATTAAGCAGACAGGAACATACAGTGCATAATAAAAATACATTTACAAGTTCTCTAAAATATTTGCATTGTCCATTACGAGGAATACGTCATGAGTACTTAACAAATTTTGACAAAATTTTACAGAAAAATAGACCTTACGCTATTAAAGATTACATTCAAATTTGGATTCTAGATCAATTTCAAGTTTCGGAAAATCCCTTTCTCTCATCTAAATTTATAGTCCACGTAAAGCAGAAATACATTTGTGTTATTGTGTTATGAGTTTGTCACACCACAGAAACATGTCATTGACCACTGGGCCAAATTTGAAAGATGGAAAAAACACTAAGTATATAAAATTAGGTCTCAAAATCATGGAAAAACAAGCACTGTCAGTTTGAGGCGCTGGAACCACGCCCACGCGCGGGAAAGGCACCGCCTCTTTACTGTGTCTATGGGAGAGAGCAATGTGAAAGCGGCTCCAGCGTCGATAGTGCTTCTAAAAGTGCTCGGATCAGGCTCGCTAGAGGCGAAAAACTAAATCGCGGTGTATAAACCTGCTACTTTCTCGGAAAATGTGGCACCAGCGGACGCATTTTCTTCCCTTGAGTCCGAATATGTGGTTTGTTTTTGGCTAGGGGCCAAATTGCACCCGCTGGAGGCCGCGGAAGTTTGGTGTGCTTCAGCAACAGGGTCGGGTTTATGCTAATGATGGCTCTGTTACGTAACGCGACCCTAATTTATGACCCACCCACTAAAATCCTGAACGCAGAAATTGGAAACAGTTTTTGAAGCCATAGCTCTACGATTAAATTATAAATGGTTGAATGGCTTTTTATATGTTTTAAGAAAATACATTTATGGCCTATTTAATGTGTTTAGAGGAAATTGTCAGAATTTGCTTTACACGGTCTTTAACACAAAATATGAATTTGAAAGGCATCTCTATGATTCTTTTCGAAATATGAATTTTTTTTTACTCATAAGTCACACAATAAAAAAATTTAAAAAAATGGTGCAAGTTTTTCTTTTTGCACTTCTTTTACTGTCACCACACATGTATTAAGAGTTGAACCTAAAAAGACACAGAGCTGGAAATGAAAGTGCCTCAGACACCTGCTGATGGATGACTAACAAAGTCCTCTTCATCACTACAAGGATGCCTATAATTGAACTTTAACAGTTAATCATAAGCTTCCTCCCTTGAAGTTTGTGTGCTTTCCACTCTGTGATTAACATCAAAGTTAGAGAATCTAGCAGGAGGACATCATGGCCTTACAGCCATCAGTGCTGCATCGCTGTGTGATTTATGATGCCCGGGTGCAGACACAGATTAGCATTTCTGCCGTTGACACCCAAAAGTATCACAGGGAAGATTAACTTGTGCAGTTCAAAAGTACAGCAGGAGAGAAGGCAAGCCTTAAGACAAATGGTGGCACGTTGTTGCTTAGGAACTGTTCCCAGACTGCCGTTTCCGTTACAGTGAAGTGAGCGGTAGCTTTGCCTCTTGAGAAATGCTAAAGACCAAATGACTCGTCAGAAAACAGGCGTGAGTGACAAGTCTGAACTTAAGAAAGTGTGACAACATGGTGAACTACAGATTGTCCTAAAAAAGAGAAAATCAAACTATTGTGAAAAGGAAGTGTTTAATCATCAACACGATCTGTTGTGTGGTATGTTTAGGAGAGTTGTTTCTGCAATTAACATGGCAGTTTGGATACCTGGAAGTAGTCTAAACCAGTGTTTCTCAAATGGGGGTATGTGTACCAATAGGGGTATGCGATGGCACTACAGGGAATACTTGTGAGAGAGAAAGAGAGGGAAACAAATGAAAGCATTAAAAATATGGGGTTTTATAATGTATATTTCTAGTTAAAAATGATAATCATGCTAAATATTACCAGCAACCTCACCTCACAAAACGACAACATAAACACACAAAATAAGAGATAATATACTGAATAATAAAAAGAACAGGCACAAAATAACACTAAACACACACACTAAGAGAGAAAATACTATTACTTACCAGCAACACAGAAACAACGGCAAAGACACACTAAATGAGAGAGAAATAAGATCACTACAAAACACACAAAAATAACAATATTTTGTTAAGTGCACTGAGATGACTTTGTTTTAATTTGCGCGATATAAATAAAGTTGAACTGAATAAATAAACATACAAAATGACATAATAAACAACCAAATTACACCAAAAACACACACACACACACACACACACACACACATAGAGAGAGAATAATTTAAATAATACCAACAACACAAAAAATAAGAGAAAAATAAACTGAATATAAAAATAACAGACAAACAACAACAAAATACACAAAATGACACCAAAAACACACAAAATGAGACCGAAAACACAATAAATGATGATAGCAACATGGACTGAAAATACAAGGGTCAGTCTTGGTCCAACACCAGGAGGGAGATGACCGTAAATGATAAAAACTAGAAATAAATCTATTCACGAGGCACTAAATACTGTTTCGTTCCACTTCTTTATGAAGTTAGATTCTTTAAAATGTGTTTTATTACTCATTTATTTCATCATTATACTCGATAGAGCAAAATGTTGTAGTTGGACAAAGAGGTTAAAGTACGAGTGAGGTAAAGTACGAGAAAAAGTAAGAGAAACGTTTGAGAAACACTGGTCTAAACCAACAGCCATTGTTAATCTTACTCATCTCACATTCTTGGACACATAGTGCAAGACAATCACGTGGAAGTATTTAGTTTTAAAAACATCTCATCTTTTGACACAGATGCTCACACATTAGCATTGGTGTGGCTGCTTGAGTACCGTCGGCTCCCACTGACCTGTATGCATTAGTCATTGAGCCACTGGATCCCTGTCGCTTTCTCTCACTCTATCTGCCGCTTTCACTTTTCCACTAGCACTTACTTTCCTCGTGGGATAAAGGAACGGCAGGAGAGCGGAGTGTGTAATTACCAAGCTGACTCCCTGAGTTAATTTGACCATTTCTTATTGCAGAGGCTGGCATTACAGATGTCCCCACTATGTCATTGCACTCTTTTTTGTGACTCTCTAGGATAACCATAACATGTGATAGTATTTCAAATAATAACAGCCTCTACAGGTCTCAGACACGACGTGACTGACAAGCCACAATTCTGCTTTTGCTCCTCTGAAGTAAAAATAGTACCCGACCCAGTGAGATGGTTTGTGTTTTTCGTCTTATGCATAGTTCATTTTAGGTTGAAGGTGCAACAGTTCAGACTACGTGAGCCATGCAGTGATGTGGTACATCTGTCATCCAGGGATTGCAGTCAATTGCCACGGGGTTGTTAATATTTAGAGAGAGCAGAAAGGAGGAGCGATGAAGTAGAAGTGAGAGGACGACAGAAATGCTTGAAAGATCAAGTAAATATTTACACCACAACAGAGACGCTAAGATTTTTACATCTACGGACTGGGTGGATCATTTTGAGCTTCATTTGTCAGTGTGAGTTTTAACCAAAGCATTTATTTGTAACACACTTCAGATGACGCATCCTTAAGCCTCGCCCGGCAAGAACTCTGTTTGAATCCCAGGTTTGGCATGTTCAGCTAAGAGGCAATAATGCTGCTTAGGACTACTTAGGAAAATGGGGACACTCTCCACTTCTCATTCTGGTATGCCTGCCACCCATGATTCCTTTTTTTTTTTCATGTTTCCATTTTTTTTACAAGTGCATAAGGGATTAGTAGGCCTACTCCTCTCATCAGCGTAATTTCCCTATGTGCATACAAGCGTTCTCTTTATTTTTTCTACACACATTGTGAGATTAGTTCAATACCCATCAGGACCAACGTTTATGCTTTACAACATTCAGGTGGGCATTTCAGTGAAGTGATTTAAAGTAATATTCCAATTTGTATGACTTCAGAGCCGCCTCGCTAAACTCCCAAACACAAGTGGCTCCTGGCGACTTCATTAACTTCAAAAATGAAACAAAAGACTTGCTTCAGCAATAGATTAAAAACTGTTTCATGATCATCAACTGTTTTTAATATCTGTAATATGCATTTCATAATGACCCAATTATCTTTCTTAAAATAGCATACATCTGAAGCCTATAGCTGCGTACAGCTGCACATCACCCATATGGAAATCTCTTTGGATCCACTGCCAACCAAGAACAAAAGAGCATTCCACCTTGGAGAGAACATTGGAAAACTCTATCGTGGCTTGCTCCACATTTATTGTTATTCGTAGGGAAAAGTGGAAAAAGTAGAAAAAGTTGCCCATTGTGTTCTCACATAGTTTACCCAATAAACTGTTTTCAGGGCAATGTTGCGTAAAAGTCGCTCAAAAGGCCCATGTATCTCAATACGTATGACATATTCACAGATACTTGAGGTACGATTTCATCTTTATTTATTTTGTTTTCTGTCATTGAATACATAAAGGTGGAGTGAGCTGAATTACAGATCCATCCATCTCAATGTAGGCGTTTTTGTGAGGCCAAAAGAAACCATCAAAGTAAAACAGAGGGACTCAAACGCAGGCAGTAATTTTCACAGGTTATTCTGCCAAAGGCTGAAACACAGAGAATCAGCCAGCAAAGGCAGAGCTACATAAAGGCAGAGCAGAAACCAAGGTCAAAACAAGCTGGTCAACAAAAGGAGGAACGCTAACTGAGTAGCAGTGGGAGAACACAGCTGATATGCACATGAGAAAATGACCTGATAAGTTGCAGCTGGGAGACACAGGTGAAATGAGTGAAGCTGACCCGGGGTTTCCACTGGATACGTCTCCGCTGCGCCACGGCACCGATCCGGTATTTCACCGTTGTCCGCCGTCCAGTAATTCACACCGGTTGCGTTTTGAGTGCGCCGCGGTGCTCTCCGGTTGAACCTGTTACGGTGAAATTTACGGTTACCTCGTCTTTGACTTGAAAACACACTCTGTGGTGATAAATGATGAAGACCAGACAGGAGAGATGATGAAGTAATAAAAAATGATTTAATCTAAACTAAACAAAAAGGTACAAAGCGGGATAGACAAAGCAGTGGTCTCCCTTGGCCAAGGGAGAGACGCAAAGAAGAAGGACCCAAAAGTTCCTTCCACACACATTTATACCCCACTGTCCCACCTCCCCCCTTCCACCGACAACAAAGAAGAGACCAGGGGGGTGTGTGTGTGTGTGTGTTGTGTAATGGCTACCCAAGAAGAAGAAGAGAAAAACAGGCACAGAGTTAAAAAACAAATTATCCCCTTAATCATACACACATAACAAATATAAATGTATCATTAAACATTATTAGATAATTTGCTTCGACAAACGACTGTGACGTCACGAGACAGAGCAGTTCTCACGATATTTATATAATCACGCGACAACGCAGTTAAATGTATGTATTATAAATGCAACAATAAGCAGATAAACAGGTCAGTGTTCCTAACGAAGGAGAACAAGAAGGTTGGACTCTCTGGATTTGTCATAGCCACATTTTTTATCAACAGCCAACAGAGAAGAGATAAAAGTGCACCAGTAAAACATGAACTGAATCAAAGTTGCTGCAGTTTACAGTGAGTTACAGTATGAGAGGAATCAATACAGTGAATGTGATTTTGTTTTTACACATTATGATGTTTTGATGATGTATTTACTTGAAATATAATCTGAAGTGTTTTATTTTGAAAAGTAACCTGATATTTTATTGCGGAGTACGTGCTTAATTTCCCGTTTAGCTTCATTTGCTCTGTGCTGATTAATGCGTCGTGCTCCGGTGTCCGCCAGAAATAGAGGCCCTGTGTATATCTGGCGGAGGGCACCGTTGAAACTACCATTTCTAAATGAATAGCTGGCATGCACTAATTACATGCTTTGCCATGAAGTTTCCAATTTTAAAACAGTGAATTGTTTTTATACAACATTTAGTTCCGACCAATCAATTTGATTGGACGACAGACCTTCCAAGATCACTGTTATAGAGCAACAACAGCACCGGGACTTTTTACGGATCATATCACTTCTCTGTAAAGCTGATCTAAATACCGTTTACTCATTCACTGCCAGCCCTTTTCAGAGCATCTAACCCCATATTGCCAGGCCTTTTAGATGATTTTCACTGGTTTTTAAAACCTACAGAATATTTTGTACTATGACAATCTGAAGTCTGATTCTGAAAGATTAGACTCTCTAGTTTCATCAGAAAAAATAATTTTGTTTCTAGCTTGTTTTGTTCTGCCGTAATCAGCAGTTGAATAGAGGCAAATTTCACACAAATTGCCAGTTTGTGACAAAGAGCTGAGAAAAACGTCTTTTTCTGAAAAAACTTTAGTTTCCTACTATAAAACTACAAAAACAACACTGACCGGGCTTTTGATGGCAAATTTATTATTATATTGCGACTGAGGTCAGAATTGAATGCTTTGCTTACTGTATTTTGGCCTTCCTCCAAGTCTCTCCCCCATCAGTCTCCCCACACACAACTTCCTCCTCATCCCAGACATGCCGAGTCTTGCCACTTGCCCCATTTTTTGGTTGTTTTCCCTCACCATTGCGACACTCTCAATAGTCCACTTAGTTCCACACATGCTCTGGTCGAGTGTGCGCTGCTGTGAGCTGCTGGGAACTTCAGCATCAACTCTTGTAACGCCATTTTCTGTCTCGTAAACTAGTGCTCGTCAACGTGCTAACATAGAGAAGTTAGTGCTAGTCAACGTGCTAACATGGAGGAGAAGCTAGTGCTAGTCATCGTGCTAACATGGAGGAAAAGCTAGTGCTAGTCATTGTGCTAACATGCAGGAGAAGCTAGTGCTAGTCAACGTGCTAACATGGAGGAGAAGCTAGTGCTAGTCAACGTGCTAACATGGAGGAGAAGCTAGTGCTAGTCATCGTGCTAACATGGAGGAGAAGCTAGTGCTAGTCATTGTGCTAAGATGGAGGAGAAGCTAGTGCTAGTCAACGTGCTAACATGGAGGAGAAGCTAGAGCTAGTCAACGTGCTAACATGGAGGAGAAGCTAGTGCTGGTCAATGTGCTAACATGGAGGAGAAGCTAGTGCTGGTCAATGTGCTAACATGGAGGAGAAGCTAGTGCTAGTCATTGTGCTAATATGGAGGAGAAGCTAGTGCTAGTCAACATGCTAACATGGAGGAGAAGCTAGAGCTACATTTTTGTAGTTTGAGCTTTTTTCTGTTAGGCAGGTCCCTTAGTTTTATAGTTAACATTTTCAAGTTTTTAAAAATATTAAACTTAAAGCTGCTCTGCGTTTTATTGAGCATTTGCTCTTTTTTTCTTTAAACATTTTATTTACTCATTTTATTTATGGTCAGTGCTAAATTCTCTAGGTGTTCAAAAGTAACAGATTAAACTTGTTTCCATGTACCAGTTTTCCACAAGTTCTTAAAAAAATAAAGTATATGGAATTTGCTGGTTTAAAAACCCTGTCTTATTATTGAAGATACATTTGTTTTACTTTTTTTCTGTAGTACATGGTGTTTACGGAAGTAAATATGGAGTTTCTTTCCAACAGAAGTCAGAATAACTTTAAGGAGAGTGAAAAAGAAGGGAGGCAGGTTTATCACTCTATCCGTTTGCTGTGTGAGCTGCTACATCTTTAGTCAGACTCAACAGTGTTGGGATAGGGATGTTAGCGGCTTCAATAATGCAGAGTTTATTCGGAATTGTGTTGTTCAGACTGTTTAACGGGTCGGATACAGGTCGCATACAGACAAAAAGATCAAATTTGAGTCACATTTGCCTGCAGTGTGAACGTAGTGTGTGTGCTCTCAACTTGTGGAACTATTTTTGTTGGCGGAGCCAAATGAATAAATAAACAAACAAATCATAAGCTCTTGTCACTTATTACTGTTAACTAATCAAATGCGCTTGTAGAACTGTTGTATAAAAGCAATATCACACTCAAGGTTGTGCTGTTGTGGTGAAATTACAGCACTGGTGTGATTATCTACGGTCAAACCGCACCACTGCTCATATTTCATCACAACAGCACGACCTCGAGTGTGATATTGCTTAAATGTCATGAGCAGGTAATAAGAGTTTTTGGATGTTCCTACTTCAGACCCATTGAATGAAAGTTAAAATACAAGTGTGTACACATTTTGCAATTATAAAAGTCACATAGGAAACAATCTGCATGTCGGTGACTAATGAGGAAAAGCAATTGTTTTAATTTATTAATATCCTTTCTCTATTCCCATGGGGTATTAACAGTGTGTCAGAACAAACTCTATTCTTTCTCATAAATTCATTTATTACATTTTTCAAGCAGAAAGTTTTTAAGTTTAACACTTAAGGTGTTCGTTCAATTGCCGGTAGTTGTTTTAAGGCAGTGGCTATCCGTACGTTTGCCGTATGAATATACCGACATTCTATCCGTACGTAGCGCCCCTATTTGGCCAGTTAAGGTCACGTGATAGGTCAGTCATTGGCCAGTTTTGGTTGCTTGAGTAAGACTAAACCTAACCCTAACACTAAGCCTAAAAATTCTTACCCTAAGAAGCTACGTACGTGTCCTTTGGTAACCGTGACAATAGCACCGAGGGTGGTATGTATGGCAACCGCACAAATAGACACTTTCTTGTTTTATTGTAAACGCCAGTCTCAAACAGCAGAGAAATCCTTCACATATCAAGCATTGGCTGTTTCTCAGCTAAAGACCTAAAAGTTTACAACTTCCACCGCAGGATGAATAATGGATATTTTAATACCTTTATTGCGACTTAATATCTGTAAAACAGCATGTTTAAGCAATGCATGTGGTGAAATAATAGTTGTTCATTTTTAACCAGCATGTAACACTTCCTATACCCTGTGGTGTTTTAACAAAAGCAGCACTTTCGCACTCCGAAGAATTGAAATATTTCAACTTTTTGAATGGTAATGGGTGTTAAAAGCCTGAATGAGAATTACTCTTTATACTTGTTTTATTCAAATGTTTTTTTTTTTCTTTTTACAGAGACATTTGTCAAATGTGTCATTAGGAAATCACGACCGACAATGTAAAAATATGACTGTTAATCTGAATAAATCATTGTAATTTTTACCAATAAGCATCAATATTTTCTCTTATGATTCAGTTATAACAATTAGTATCTTTTAATTAACAGCTTGAGTTAATTAAACACCTACGGTTTTTTGACACAATTATTTTCAATAAGCGCATATGACGTGTCTAAACCACCATATTTTCACAGTTATTTTTCACCCATATTTTAATGATGATGCTGTCACTCCAAACTAAAACCTATTCATCAATTCCAAACAGGCTCAACGCACCTTTTAGATTAGTAAATCTGGCAGCTCACTCTCCATTTGGCTGCTCGTTCACTGTAAGTGTGTGAGTTTATAGTAAATTGGTGAAGTATATTAACAATATGAATGTGATAAAACTATAGAAGTACGCGTCTATTTACCATTCACTTTAGAAAGATTATTTGTGTTTCCGCACCTATTTTGCCGTGTTTACATTTTACCAGAGGTGTAAAAAGTACTGATACAGTATATCCTACTCAAGTAGAAGTACCGTGACTTGATTGAAAATTACAAGTAAGTCATACATAAAATACTCAAGTACAAGTAAAAAGTAGCTCAATTAAATAGTACTCAAAGTAAAAGTTACGAGTCGCTGTCAACCCACCATGTTTATTTTTGGTAATACATATATATATTCTGTATAAAATAAAAGGTTTGTCAAAATGTACAATTCTTTTTTAAATAAAACAACACCAATGAATTCAATTCAAAATAAAAAATTGGTATGGCTACTGCCATACCAAATGTGCCATGTGGGTAACAACATAATAGGTAAAAACCCCAACCCGAACCGAAGAAATGGCACAACTAAAGAACACATGGATTATGTTCAATGTGCCTTTATAAACTGCTGACCTCAGGTATAAAGAGACCATGAAACGGAACTTAAAAAATAATCACAAAAAATAATAATTTACTCATGAGGGTGTAGATATGTAACAAATTACTTCATTTAAAATGTACCTAAGCACAAGTAAACTCAAAAAAGTAAAAGCACCAATAAAAGCAACTCAATTACAGTAACGTGAGTACTTGTAATTCATTACTTTCAACCCTGCGTTTTATTCTGCTGTTGCATCCCTGTTAAAATTCAGTGTGGATATTCTTTGACTTTTTCCTCAGTGATAACCTGTCCAACACCTCCATCTGTCCCTAACGGCCTTCTTGAAGGCTCTGTGCTGGAGTGGGGTGCCAGTGTGAGCTACAGCTGTTTACCTGGTTATGAGCTATCCTTCCCTGCTGTTCTCACCTGCTCAGGAAACGGCACATGGAGCGGAGACCTGCCTCAATGCTTGCGTGAGTCCCATTTTGTCCCTGCCTTTATGATAATTACAATGATATATATATAGATAAAAATAGATAATAGTGAGCAGATGAAGGCTTTAAATGATTTGACTCATATATCCTGGTTGACACTGCTTGCATGTGTGCTTTGCTATGTGAAAAACAGGATACTTTAGACATTATTTATGAATCAATCATGTGTTATTGTCCAACCAGGCCATGTTGTAAAGGTGTGTGTGAGAGGTTTGACATTACAGGTCTCTTGACAACCATGTACCTTTGCGTTGTTTTACAACACACCTCATGAATTTGTTAGTTCCTCAGCTTAAGCTGTGTACTCTGCCCCTTTAGGAGGTCATTTAAAGTCAATGAAATTAATGAAAGTCATGAATAAGTAATGGGATTCAGCATCAGGACCTGAGTGGAAAGGCTGAAAAATGATAAAACAAGGAAAAGACACAGGAGACTAAGTGAGCAGGACGTGGTTGCTGCTTTAATTCACAACATCAAGGTCATTATTCTTGGCAAACTTGCTCTATAAAACTAAAACTCTATAAAAAAATGATTAAATGAAAATTATCCTTTTCAAAGCGCACATACACCCAGTTCCCAATTTTATGCTACTTTACTTAGCACACAAATATCCATGTATCTTTCACATACTTGTGAGTGCTAATCGAGTAAACTAAAATGGCACAGTTCTGGAATGCTCAAATCATAACTAAGATGTTTTTTTTTTTGTTATTTTGTTATCAGATTCTTAGATAACGCTGATGGACTTTTTCATATATTATTAATGAATTTATGCTAATTTTTACAGCGTGAAAGCGTTCTTATTGGTCCACAAAGATAAAACAGTATTTGTTGGAGCTTAGAATGCCGCTTTTGCTCACTAATCACATTAAAACTGTTTAATATCAAGAAAATCTAATTGAAATAACAGAGTCAGAGCAAAGAGTGAGAGGACACAGGGCGTTGAACTTCTTTTTTCCCCTATCGCTCCCTGCCTTTCACTCTGTATGCCACCCAGGAACATTAAATATGCTGAGCTTGGTTTGGCCTGGGGCCATTTTTCTTATATATCCATAAAATGAGACATACTGTATTTTCCCCTGGCTTTAAGGTTGTGACTGATGTGCATGCCACATATGTGCCCTGCATTGTCAAAGTAAAGTCATCTGAATACTAAGTCTAGCAACATTGTATGAAAAATGACAAAATGTATTAATCTCGTGTGTTGCAAACCAGAAGAACTTGCAATGTATAATTAATTATGTAATAGCATATGACCTATAGTCAAAGGTGTAAAGAGTACTGATATACCCTACTCAAGTAGAAGTACTGTTACTTCATTTAAATAGTACTTAAAGGTCCAGTATTATGCTATGTTTCACACATCTCCATTTGTTCTAGGAACCCCAACAACATAGCATTTGAGTTTTTTTCCCCAAACTCGCCTGTTTTTGCCCTCTGAAAAGCTGACACAGAGTCTGGAAATAACGTTGTTCCAACATTTATCATAACACTCCCAAAGTCTTGTGGAAAACCTCATGGTATTATTGCTTAAATCAAGGCCTTTTGTTCGTACATAAAATGTCACTCATATGCATTTTGCTAGAGTCAATTCTTTATTCAGAAAGAGTATAAACCTTTAATATCAAATGTTAGATGCTTTAATACACTTCACCACTTTCAGAACAATTCTCAAAATGGGCTGATTCGCTGTCTACTTATGCATATTCATGAATAGGCGTGTCCGTAGACTCTGACTCCACACACAACAGCGATCACCAGTGATTATCTTTTGCTATGCACACACTGCACATTACAGTAAAATGCATGGCTATTTAAGCAGCTATTGTGATTATGAGTTGAAAAAGTGTGTGCACGTAGAACCAGCAGCAGCAGGAGCAGCTCCTCTTTTCTGCACACAAACACAGCCAGACTCTCTCCTTTCCGCTTACTGCTCTCCGTCGTCCGTAACCGAGTAAAAGTTGGAAGCCGTCCAATTCCACAACCGAGTCCGTTGTTAGTGCTGTGAGCCACGAATCTGCAAACATCCCCATCGTTTCCTCTTCAGTTCACAAGTGATGTCGGGTACAAGTACAAGTAAGTCATACATAAAATACTCAAGTACAAGTGAAAAATAGCTTAATTAAATAGTACTCAAAGTAAAAGCTACTTGTTACTTTAACCTCCCAGGTTTATTTTTAGTAATAAATCTTGCCACGGTTCCATTGCATACAGTAAACATTTCATGTTTTAAACTTTACAAGAAAAATAATAAATCTTGCACAATTGGAACTTAATTTATTTTCCACAAAGGCATCTTTTTAAAATAAAATAGTATTTTATCAAATAAAATAACACCAAAGAATTTAATTCAAAACTGAAAAAATGATCAGGCTCTAAGTATAGCTAAGTTTATGAACTCTAAAACTGAGAAAATAACCTCCTTTCAGTGCTGCTTTGGCACCGTGCATTACGTTTAATTTGATTGGTCGACTATGATGTGATGCATTTGATTGTTGTCTGGTCATTAATATTCTTTGTGTTTCACAATGTCCGTTGGTCAGTTTAAACCAAAAAATCATGATTTACTCAGTAATTGTTGGGTGTAGAAATGTAACAAATTACTTCTTTTAAAATGCACTTAAGTACAAGTAAAATTACAGATTTATAAATGTACTAAAAAAAAAGTACAAGTACCCATAAAACCAACTCAATTACAGTAACATCAGTACTTGTAATCAGTTACTTGCACCTCTGTCTATAGTAAAGGAGAGGAAAAGTCTGAAAATATATGCAAGTGAAGAGTATTCGCAGTAATTCTCCTCTTTTACCAGACATCAATATGTCAGTGGATGGCTTTAGGACCATACTGTTGGTATGCTTTCTTCTCCAAAGAGTGCGAGAACTTATCTCTGTCTCCAGACCTCCTCGCACTAGCTCATGTCAGGTCTGAAGAAGCAGTCCAGCTTATTATTGGCTTGATCCTGCGGTGCTCTGGCTGCGTGACTGAAGGCTGTGACTCTCATCCTTGCCTTTGCTCTCTCTATCTCTCTCTCTCTCTCTCTCTCATGCTGAATGTCTCTGAACCGCCTACAGCTTCCAGCTTTACCGTTCAATGTAGCCATTGAGAAATAATGAATGCATATAACGCAGCTAGGAAGACTGCACAGTGGCTTACATGTCTCACCATCAAACTCCAACCAAATTTATTTCTGTCAACTTCATAGTCAAGACACTGACGATAAATTGACGGAAGAGCTGTGATAATTCGTTGGATTTCATCCATCGAAGCTCTGGCTGAAATTCCATTAAAGAAGCAATATAACGCCAGTGGCTTGGAGAGCAACAGGAGCAGCAGATGGCTCCAGTTGATTTAACCTCAAGGCTCAGTCATAGAAATTAATATTTCACTTGCTAATTATTTCCATTTAAATTAGAGAACCATGGCATTCCTCACTTGTTTGCTGCCAGAATGAATTTTCCCATATTGACTGCAACCACTCACCAACAGCAACTAACAACGTAGCAACTTCATTCTGTCGGAAACACAAGAAAATCAAAGATGACAAGAATAGTGGTGCATTCGCCCACATGCAATAAGGAAGACTTGTGACAAGCATAATGTCAGAGCAATTTAAATAATTAAAGTCCTTGAAGACATTCAATATAATTCGCAAAGACTTTTTTTTTTTTTTTCTTTTTAGTCTATCATTGGAAAAGCACAACAATAATGCTCACAGCGGGAATGGTTATTACCACAGGCTATCATCTAATAATCTAAGGGTCAACCAATTGCACACATAGCTTCCTTTTTAATTAAACACTGAATAATCACGTGGAATAGAAGGGAATGTCAGCCTACAACAAATAGAATTGTTTGAAGGGTTTTAATGTGGCACTAATCCGTATGCGAGGGGGGTTCTTATTCTGTGTGCCTAAAGGATGAATTCATAGCTCCTCACTTCTCACTATTTTGTCGCTGCAGCCAAGTTCTGTGGAAATCCTGGGATGCCCTCCAAAGGACAGAGAGAAGGACAGAGTTTCATCTTCAAATCAGAAGTTATCTTTAGCTGCAGTGCTCCTTACATCCTCGTGGGATCAAGAACACGCATTTGCCAGGAGGACGGCACCTGGAGTGGCTCTCATCCTCGATGTATAGGTATTAAAGAGTCATCTGTGTGCTAATTTTGCAAGTGTAGGCAGTAAATACATTTCAGGTACAGCTGTCATATTAACATTGTTGAATACTAAATCAGAGTGGCATAATTGCACTTTCAAAGCTTTTCTCTTTTTGATCCCTCTCACTTCCATCTAACAGTATTTTATTGTAATGATAATTTTGTGTTGTAGAGCCCACAAGGACCACATGTGATAATCCAGGGACACCGGAGCACGGCTTCATGAATTATACAACTGGCTTTAAGGTAAAAGTAACATTTTCTGCCGACAGACGATTGCTTTTATTGAAGTTCTGACACACAGTTGGAAAATACAGTATATACTCCTTGTTAAGTTACCAAAGCATGAGTTTAAAAAAAAAAAGATGCTAAAACAATGTAACACTGGAACAGTTTCTGTTGCCTTTAAGAGACAGTATCTTTTGGAGTCCTTGGAAAAATGCAAGGCGCAGTGTTTATAACAACACATAACATAAAAAAGCATGATATTGTGCTAAGAGGCAGAAATTGCATTGCAGTCAGGCTATTGTATCTAAAAGGAGAGGTTAGATGACTCTGAAAGGAAAACGTGAATCAGTTCAAAGTAGGCAGCTTCACTTCGATAAGTGCACTTATTCCTCATTCAAACGGACAGTTGGTAGATATTTCAAGGTAGGCTCAAATGTGTTCTGGTGGATGATGCCATGTGCCTGCAAGTAGGAATGTCTGTTATATAAAGGTTACACAGGAAGAAAAAACTTAATGGATATATTTACATAACTGAATATCCAAGCAGAACAATTGAGTACTTTCATTAATAGAGATTCCCATTGTGGCACATACAAACAGTACATAGAACAAACTAACAGTTACTTATTGATATGAACAAAGAGCTCTGCCATAAATTAGGATGAAAAAGAATCTTAAGGTAATGTGTAAGGTAATTACGGTAGGTACATGTTGAAAAAAAAACCACAGCTCTCGACTGACTGCTTTATAGATGTCAGTCTTGAGGTAAGTGCAAATAGGCTCCATTATGTCGTGGAAAAAAAACAAAGTAGCGAAGGTGAATATGTGTTAATAAGGACTGTAGCCTTGTGTTTGTCTGCATTTATGTATAATGTTACCAATGTTAGCAGCAGCTTGTATCAAGGCCTTCTTTAAAGCGCTGTCTGGAATGCCAGTCAAATACAAATCATGTTGGAACACAAAAATGCAGAAAGTTCTACATTTTCTCTTGAAGGTCTCATGTCTTTATCTCCGTTTGTTCTAAGAACCCCAAAAACTCGCCTGTTTTACAGAGTTTTAGCCTCTGAAAACTCACTTTCTGAGCAACTCTACACAAACAGGTTGATTTGCGTCCTACTTATGCACATTCATGAGTGGGCGTGTCTATAGACGGAACACTGACTTCCTCCTCCCCGCACAATGACGTAGGGCCAGAGAACGGCCCACCCTCCTCCCACCCACTCCGTAGCCGAGCTCACGCTGCTTTATAAACATGAGACAGAGCGTGGGGGCGGGGCATTCACCGGTACATACATAGACAGTAGAAAATACATACATAGCACTGCGCGAAAGACGCTGAAATGCTCACCTTTGTGGGCGTGTCTGTTTACATGTCAATCACGGCAGAGAGCTTTCTGCGTAACATGGGCCCTTTAAAACTTGCTTGTCTGATTTTTTAATGCAGAGTTTAAACCGTCTAGTCTCGCAACACGGGGGAGTGGAAATACATTTTTCAACTTATGTTGTGTCATGGTACTCCATCACAGATTTTTTTTTTAAGTTAAACTAAACCCTGAGGTCTAGGCTGGAAATTTAAAAAAGGCCTTGATTATGGGTGGGGCTTCTGGAGCAGTTAAGACACGCCCAATCTATACTATAAAATCTCCAAAGAACAATCTATGCTATGCTAACTTGCTACTCGCTATACCTCACACCTCATTTCAACTCACCACAGGTTGCAGATTATTTTTTTTATTTTTTTCTTGGTTATTTACGTGCTGCAGACTGCAGATTCCACAGGTGCTAGTTTTTATAGAAGGGGTGTGGCCAACAGTGCTGCTTCAATTTTATCAGCCAGGTTTCAACCCATAGAGGGCAGTCACTCTTACATTTGTATACCAAAATACACCAAAATAAAATACTTTGTCTATAATGTCAAAAGTTAGACTAGGATCAATGCACAGCACTATTTCATACACAAATACATTGGTTTTCAGCAGGAGAAAAAAGTTGTTTTAGGGTTTAGTTTTAGCCTTTAACCCTCTGGAGTATAAGATATAACTGGCTATCACCTTAATATCTCACAATGAAAACTATTCAGAGTGCCTTGTGTGGTATCATTCTTTTCAGCACAACTTCAGCTGTATGAATTTATAGTTAATCATTCATTGTTATATACTGTATTAACACAATTGACTTAAAATCACACAAAAACACCAAATCTGAGTAGAAAAATAAGTATTTTTATTGTGAAAACCACAAATATGTTAAATACCATTATATATATTCATAATATAGAAATCACTATTGTGTTTAATTCTAATGCTGTTTTCTACCAGGTGGGCAGCAGAGTGGACTTCACGTGCCAACAGGGACACATACTACAGGGTTCCATCACACGACTCTGTTTGCTGGATCTAACCTGGACTGGCACCCAGCCCACGTGTATTGGTGAGTTTTCGCTCCTTCTGCTTTCACCGTGTCCGTTGAGAACTTTTCCTGCCTGTCCTATTTGAACTCTACCCTCTCAGACATCTTATCGCCGTCTGCTGTGCTGAGCAACTTAAGCCACACACTTTCCGCTATGTCTCAATGCTCCTTTCTCCCTGTGCATCTGTTGATGTCGCCTTCCAGAGCAACTTATCTCATTTGATCAGCCCTGTCATAACCTTTGACCACCCAGTAGATTGCAGTCCCTTCCTCAATCAACCTAGCATCCTTCAGTGGCGAATGCCGACCATGATTGCTCTCTGTACTGCACTGTTTGAACTGCGTGAGCTGCTGGCTTCCATCTCCAGACACGAGCTGAGCAGTTCAACCAAAAGGTTCACTGCTTGTAACACAATCCAGCAGGTTTTTTTTCTCGAAAGCCTTATATTGCCTCATGAAACCTATACTGTGCGTGTTTTATTTTAAATATTCTAATTTACAAACTCCTCAAAAACATTTTTTTGATATTCTTGTTGCGTAAACAAAAAAAAAAACTTGTGTAATAATATGCAGATCAATAATATGCCATGGTGGTCTTGATCTCATAATTACTGAAAGACAGATGCCTACCTAAATCAAGGAGACGTTCATGCTGAGGAAGCGAGAATCTCTACTGCATGTAATTTCTTCCTGACATTCTTTGCTTAGTTTATTAAGCTTTGCAGCTTCTTGGTGTATTCAGCAGTGGTGGGGGAAGGGCTCCTCAAGAGGGATGGAAAGCCTTTAGAGATGTACATGTTGTTGTTGTTGTTTGGCCATAAACATTACCAGGGAAAATTGTTGATTCAATGTGAAAGTTATTTTAGTTACTAGAAATTGTAAAGCTGGAGAACATCAGTGTCGAGTCATTTAGTCAGAAAATATATGGATCAATCCATCAAATGATATTATCCACATAATCTCTTTGTTGTATGATGATAACGTGATGAAATTGATAGCTTTTTAGTTAATTCTACATACAGGATAACTATTTGTCTGAGGCTGATTTGAAATTTTTCAGCATTGCTTGAATTTGCCTTTGATATGTTGATCATTTTGTCATTGAGTCTTTACATGTATTTATTAAACAAGGAGAGGTTTTAGGACTTGATGTACGCCTACGTTGACATTCAGTGATAAATCAGGACGCAGTGTGTTGGAAATGGTTTGGTTATTGAACGTTGCTCACTGTTATAGTGACTTGATGGATTTCAAAAAAATACAAATGCAGTAATTGCAGGATTTTCAGCCCAAAAATGTTTTTTAACATTAAAAAATTAAGTTATATTCAGAGAGCCTTTAAAACATGCTTAGGGGCTTAAAGGTAGTCAAGGTGCACTGAGCTATTTTCAGGGCTCAAGAAAAATTAATAAAAAATAAGAGACACTGTAAAAGCTGTCCTGGCTTTCATGCAAAGTGCTCAGAAAGTCTCTGACTCCCAGCTACTGGGTGTTGAACCTCAGCCACAACACAGCCATAAATCCTTTAAAATAGCTTTCTCCATGATTAAATGGCCCTCTGTTACTTTGAAGCCTGTTAAATGGATTTAAATGTGAAGTGGGCCAATCTTATTCTGCTTCTGGAAGCAGAAATTTGAAGAGAATATTAATACAATATAGATGGTAGATGAAACTCTCTCTAGACATAGTCTAATATTAGTAGATTTGAAGAGTTTTTGGTTTCTATTAAAAACGTATTTGATCAGTAGCTGAACAAGCAGATTACAGCATTATTTGTGGAGTATGTGTTAAGTTAAGGTTTGGGATTGAAGACATGAACTCTACGGGATACCAATGAACAATTGTTGTTGTCAGAATAGCAGCATTAATAGACCTGCATCAGTCCCAGTTCCCTTGATGTTTGTTTCTCTATTCTTGTTATTAAAGTCATTCACTTGTTCTGAAATGGAGCCAATGACACACTGACTTGTTTTTTAAGGCATTTTGCAGAGGAAAGTTTTGGTTAATAATAATGCTTTACTGTCTAAATTAAATGAAAGATTTGGCTTTCCATTAAGTCAACTATTGTTCATTGATGTTAATACTGTATGTGTTGCATGTTTTTCTTTAGTGGTTTGCAAACCTTCGAGCGATTCTCTGCACGTGCTGAATGATTTGTGACGTCACAAAGTTTTAGCAAAGTTGGAGTCTTCTTATGAAGTGGCAGCATGGTATACGTTCAACAGCCACAAACCTGTGAAATCCGTGTATCATTCGTTCATTAATTTTTCATTTTGTAACAAAAACATGAAAAACGAAAAAAAAAACACTCATTATTTGATATTTGTTTCCAAAACCTAAATGAAAAAACGGAAAACGCCTTGTTTTTCAAATTCAAGCTCTTTTGCTTCGGTGCAGAAAACGAAAAACGGAAAACGAACACCTTTATTCGTTTTCTCCATTACCGATTTGCCAAAGTACGTGACCCGGAAGTGAAGCGCTACACATTCCGCGATATCTTTAGCTTTGCAACACTTAAGAGTCTCTAAATTCTCTGAAATGTCCGTGAGGAGGTTCTGTGCTCAACACCAGCAAAAGCGAAAGGTCACGTTTCAGATGCACAGTTGGAAGCAACGATCTTGTCATGCCGCACTGCCGTTAGCATAGCCGTTAGCGTCGGATGAGCGTACACTTCCGGGTCTGTGACTTTGTTAGTGTACAAAGAATATTAATTTTAAGTACTTGATATTCATCCACAAGAGGTAGGGTTTTGATTTATTTGGCTGAAGGATGTTTGGTCTTTGAGGCCTTTGTGATTTTTAAAAGCTCTTAAGAAAGCAAGTCATAGCTTCACCTTTGACTGGAATTGTAAGAGCGTCTAGACACACTTGCATAATGGCCTGCTGAATAGATTACTGATGTATTGTCCTGTAGTTTTCTGCACCTATAGTCAGGTTATTGAAAAAAAAACAAAAACCTGAAAACCTCCTTTTTACTGACTTTGGTTTATTTCTCCATATTTACTCATTATTTTATTTCTGCAAATTCTAACTTAAAGCAGAACTAAGTAACTTATTCACCTTCTCTGTGTGTGTGTGTGTGTGTGTGTGTGTGTGTGTGTGTGTGTGTGTGTGTGTGTGTGTGTGTGTGTGTGTGTGTGCAGCAGGGTGACAGAGGAGACAACTGGTTGATCACGTCCCTTATCATAAACAACGCCATTGTTATGGTATAAATGATCAACTTACTGAGTTACTAAAGGATGAGTTCACTCAGAATGTATACGCTGATTCAAGATGAACCACTTTAATTTTGCCCCGGTACGTTTCCGGGGGTGCGAAGTGTTTACGACAGTGACATAACCAAAAGGGAACTTTAGGGGGCGCGCTAAGCAAAAGTTACTTAGTTAGAAAGGTGATATGATAAAACAAGTTCATAAACTTTATCACACCTTTAGAAAAATGATCTTTGATTTGAACTTTGATTCACTGCGTTGAACCATCTAATAATTGGATGTCAAAAAACTAATTGTTCTGGTAAAAAAAAAAACAAAGGAAAAGCCTCCTAAAGTAGTTGTGAGCCTTGGCTTTGTTTTTGCTATTTCTTGTTTGCCGTCATCATATTCTGGCATTCTCCAGTGTGCTCTTTGACCAGGACAAATCCTTCACTTACAAACCAATATTTTTAGTCAGCACTCTTCCTTTTAGGTGACCATGGCTGTGGGAGAACTTTTTACGTATTTATGTGATGGAAAACAATCTGATAAGATTTACAACGACTGTTGCTTCAGCACTATTTTACAAGGACACTTGTGAGCTCGCTATGGTTCTACCCTTGAACATTAGAATGAAACTTTTTGAAAACTCGTTATTTTCCTCTAACTGCTAGCTGACCTATCCTGAGACCAGGATGACTTGCACTGCGTTGTCAGATGAGATGAGTTCTCTTTACGGCGTGAGTTCATTGTCACAGTTGGATTTTAAAAGCAGTGAGGATGGTTTACATTTCTCTGCTTTTGCCCTTGTCTATTCTCACTTTTATTCTGACTTTTGTCGACCTGTAAATAATATCTTTGTGTCTAGGTGTTTGCATGTTCATGCTCCCGGGCTAACACGTTTATTCGCCGTCTACCCTCCAGCTCACTCCTGCAAGCAGCCAAGGAGTCCAGCCAATGCGGATGTTGTGGGTCTGGATCTGCCGTCCTACGGCTATACTCTGGTGTACACCTGTCAGCCTGGTCATTTTCTCACAGGAGGTTCAGAGCATCGTGTCTGCCGCTCTGATGGCAGCTGGACTGGCAAGGTGCCGGTGTGCAGAGGTAAGTGCTTGGCAGAGGTCTGCAGAGGCAAGTAACAAAGACGAGGGAATGACTATCAATTTAGAGGACCCCATGTATCAAGGAGAGGGTTGTCTGCATTGCAATACATACTTCTTTTTTTAAACATCTGCATTGTGTGTGTACAAGGGGGAAATACAAGGGTAAAAGTACAGAGGCTGAGAAGTGCAAAACACCTTTACAAATACCACAACAAATTTACAGTTTTGAAAACAAATATGCATAATTATCTGAAAAAAAAATACAAATAGCAAAACACCTTCACAAATACCACAAACAAATGTACATGTTTGAGCAAAACACTTTTACAAATGCCACAACGAATGTACAAATTTGAAAATTAATTTGCATAATTAGCCAGAAAAAAATGGAATACATTATTATCTAAAAAAAAAAAAAAATACAAACACCAAAACGCTTTTACAAATCTAGCAACAAATTTAAAATTTTGAAAACAAATTTACATAATTAGCTAAAAATAAAGAAATAACATATAGCGAAACATTTTAACAAATGTTGAAACAGATTTACAATGGCATTTTGTAAGTGTAAAAGAGATTCCATATTTGTTTGTTAAATCATACGGAAGGGGGGGTCTGAGATGCCGGAAGTAGGTGGGGCTATCTGTAAAGTCTCTGCTTTGTTTATTTACTCGGGGAGTTTTAACCGTATTTCTGAGATAAATATGTTTTGCAGTGACTTTACTGCTTGCCGAACCTACTTCCGGCATCACAGAGCCCCCTTCTGTATGATTTCACACAACAAATTAACAAATGACCACAACACATTTACAAATTACTGCAACACATTTACAGAAGGTCAAAACAAATGAACAAATATGGAAACACTTTTACGCTCACAATGTGCTATTGTAAATCTGTTTCAACATTTGTAAAAATGTTTTGCTATTTGTAATTTTTTTTTTTCTTTAGCTAATTACGTAAATTTGTTTTCAAAATTTTTGATTTGTTGTGACATTTGTAAAAGAGTTTTGCTATTTGTATTTTTTTTATTTTATTTTTTTAGATAATTATGCATATTTGTTTTTTTAAAATTAGAAATTTGTTGCGGCATTTGTAAAAGGGTTTTGCATTCCTCAGCCACCGTATAAGGAGTTACTGTATGGTGGACATTAAAAATAAGGCCATTTTTTTTTATTTTGCTGTTGGAATATTGTTGCTAGAATGTGTTAATGCTATTATGTAGAAGAGTGAAATCTGCTGTGCCAGTGGAATGCGAGAGAATATTAGAATTAGAAGTGGACTGATATACAGACGTGGGACATGTATAGACGGAACAGCGGCCCACCTACCTGCACATTCTGATTGGCCGAGTCATTTCAACTGCATCCTCATCAGCCAATAGAGTGCAGCCTATGTAACAGAGAGGCCTTTATGTCTTTTTTTCTTAGAAAATTGCTAAATTCCTAAAAAGTCTCACCCCACAGCGACAAAATGCAATGCACCTGAGCAAAGAAACGTTACTTTGTTGGAGTTTTTTCCTCACCAAGAGTAATATTTATCTCTGCGTGGAGATTGGGAAATGTCAGATTTCTAAATAAAAAGTTGCTCATCACAGGCAACATGTCACAGCAGCGCAGTCATTACTATGACAGATATCACCAGTTTTAGCTTTGCTTTTTACAGCTTCACCACAATGATGTATTTGTTTTTGCTTTTCTTCAGCTGGCACCAAATCACATGAGAAAACTGTCAAATCTGTGCCTGGTACGCCAAGCCCAAAAATGACTGGTGAGTACTGAGTTGTACAAATTCTTCAAATAGCACACCCAGAATACAGGCAGTCATGTCACACCAGCTGGGAGCTGCAAAACAATTTGTTTCTTTGATTTAAAAAAAAACAAAAAAAAAACCAACTAAAATCTCAATTTACTGTTCAAGCTTTTCCAACACGTGCTCTATGTGTGCCCTGTAAGTGCGTTGTCTTGTAGAGTGGCGCCGTGTTCACAGCTGTGTACGCCCTTTTAATCGGATGAAACAATTAACTTTATGTTCTACTTTTTCTGATCCTACATTTTTATATCACCATTACACAGCGGTACATTAATTTAGTCTGTAATAGGAATACAGTGCTATTGTGGAAAGCCACCAACCAACCCGTCTCACACAGTTGTAAAATAGTTGTTAAATTATTCAGGAGTGCAATAATAATAAAAAAAAAGATATTCAGTTTCTACCAGGGTTGGGGTTAATTACGTTTTACCCATGGTCAATTACAATTCAATTACGATTACAGTGACCAGTATTTTTTCCAATTAAAAGTTAAATTAAATTACAATTGTTTATTTATCCTCAGAATGTAATTACATTAAGTTTTCATTTACTAAATTTCAATTACAATTAATCACAACTAGTTTGCATGAAATAAATAATCTATCAAAAGTTAATCTTCCTCTTGTGTTAGCTTTCTGTTAGCGTCTCATATGATAACGGGTCCTAAATCAGCTGTAAAATACACTAAAAACAAATATCTATCATCTATTTCTTTCCTATATATTGGTTACAGTGTTAGGCTTCCTAATCAATGAAAATATAGGTTTTAATATTTTTGGTGTGGACATCTGAGCCTTTTTTGTGTCACTATACCCCTCGATTTAAATGTTTTTTAAATGGTAAAATGTGGGAAAAGCTTGATATATAACGTATTTTAATAATCGTTCACTACATATGTGTTGAAATGTAAATGAAACTGTAACATGGTTCCCCCAGTTTTACGTTAAAATATAATTGACAATTTTTATAGAATGTTCAAGTCAATTATTTAAACATAATTACAATTGAATTATGATTACGACAGCAACCGATTTTTAAAATTACATTTATAATTGTAATTAATTATCAACTACGCAATTATAATTGACCCCAACTCATGGTTTCTACCACTGAAGTATTTATTAAAGAACTGAAATATTATTCAGCCAAATATTGATTAAGGTGTAGTACTGTACCTTGAGTTATTCTTAAACTCTGTTATAAAAATGTCAATTGTGGGTTATTAAAGAACAGTTTATTAGAAAGTAACAGATTATTACAATTTATTAGTTGACTTTGTATGTTGTAAGCAGCAAATGCCCTGAAATGGTTGTTTTTTCCTGTACCAAGCTTTGCCTTCCCATGATAAATGTTTAATATTAATATGCTTTATCAAAACTGTAAATGTTTTGTCATAAAAAACTTTTTTTTATTATCTATAATTGCGATTCCGTAGCTGTCACTGTAGTTAAATACTTGTTGCTAGATATTAATGCTAATATGTACAGTGATGTCATTACCTGAGCATATATTTGAGCAGTGATTAAGTTAATTGCATGGTGATAATAACTGCAAGCCTTCACCTTTTTTCCCTCGTTTGGAGCGAGAAAAAGTTTGATCACTGCAGGGTTATTAATAAAAACTTTTGACATTTCCACACCGCCAGCTGAGCGCTATGTGTCTACCAGAGGATATTTAATTATCATTAGCTGAGATTGTTGAAGCCTCGTCGAAATGTAATATTTAATCTAAATGAGAAAATTGTTATCAGATGTTTGACGTGTTAATTTCACTGATTACCTCATTATCGTTTGCTAAGTGTGAGCTGTATTCAAGTTGGATTTTTTTTCTTTTCTTTTTTAAACATACAGTTATAGTTCATAATTGCAGGTACATTGTGCATGAATTTCATGTCTTTCATTGCTTTTTAAGCATTATTAAAGCATGTTCTTCTTCTTCTTCTTCTTCTTCTTCTTCTTCTTCTTCTTCTTCTTCTTCTTCTTCTTCTTCTTCTTCTTCTTCTTCTTCTTCTTCTTCTTCTTCTTCTTCTTCTTCTTCTTCTTCTTCTTCTTCTTCTTCTTCTTCTTCTTCCTCCTCCTCCTCCTCCTTCTTCTTCTTCTTCTACTTCTTCTTCTTTTTCTTTTTCTTCTCCTCCTCCTCCTCCTCCTCCTCCTCCTTCTTCTTCTTCTTCTTCTTCTTCTTCTTCTTCTTCTTCTTCTTCTTCTTCTTCTTCTTCTTCTTCTTCTTCTTCTTCTTCTTCTTCTTCTTCTTCTTCTTCTTCTTCTTCTTCTTCCTATTCCTATTCCTATTCCTATTCTTATTCTTATTCTTATTCTTATTCTTATTCTTATTCTTATTCTTCTACTTCTACTTCTACTTCTACTTGTACTTCTACTACCACAGTTCCTGATGACGTCTTTGCACCTGATTTCATCTGGAAGGGTTCCTTTGATTATAAGGGCCAGAAGCAGCCAATGACTCTGACGGTCACCAGCTTTAACGCTACGACGGGAAAAGTCAATGTAACTTTAATCGACAGTAGCATGGAGTTTTTGCTCTCCGGTGAGTCATCTATAAATCATCTGTGACCCGCTTCTATCCCCTCTCACTACCTCCGCGTGTCACTTTCATTTACTTTAAGGGTGCCTCATGTCGATCAGTCAATCATCACATGATCTCATGCGTGAGAGTGGAAATTAACTATTGGCTCTTAAGACGGATGTGGTAGACTGCACTGACTCAGTGTTTCTCAAATGGGGGTACGCGATGGCACTACAGGGGGTACTTGAGAGAGAGACTGAGGAAAATTAACAAATTAAAGCATTAAAAATATGGGATTTTATAATGTTTATTTTTAGTTAGAAAAAAAAAAAAAAAAAATGATAATCACACTAAATGTTACCAGCAACTCACAAAGACACACAACATAAGAGAAAAATATACTGAATAATAAAAAGTCACGAACAAAATGACACCAAAAACACACACACAACTAAGAGAGAAAAATATTGTTACCATTAACACACAAAACGACAACAAAGACGCACCAAACGAGAGAAAAACACACAAGACACTACAAAATATACAAAGATAACAGAGAACCATACAAAACGACACCAAAAACACACACACACAATTTGAATAATTCCAACAA